>NC_092411.1:279410409-279585409 GCF_040894005.1 Engystomops pustulosus
CTGCTTCCATGCCTGCAGCCATTGCTCTTGAGCAGCAAGATTAACCCCTGATGGGCTGTAGCCCTCTTCAGGTACTGTGCATATTGTAAATAATGCTTTACTCTATTATTGCTATCCCATTTGGGCTGAGCGCCCGCTATTCCACAAGAGCCAGAGACTTTTCTGGGACTCTCACCCTTATTTATCTCAGTCAAGAGACTCTTCTTGAACTGCCCATTGTCATGTGTTATAATAGCACCCCTTCCTCTGCCACGGCAGAGATTCCTTCAAAGGACTTTGTCCCTCTACACCTAGAGGCGACCCTTTGCATCTTTATTGCACTTTTCCCCACATCAAGGGCTGTGCCCAGAAGATGGACTTTGTTATTAAAGACCTTCTGTGAGACTTTTGCCAACTCCAAGGAAAAGTTGCTATTGCTAATGACTTTGTATATTGCACTTAATGCTTTCCTTTTAGGTATGGACATTCTGCATGCACTTTTATGCCTTTCCTTTTCAGGTAAAGAGACATTTACTTATCCTGCTACGCTGAGTAGCCTACCTCTGTAACGTTTGTAACGTTCAAGATGTGTACCCATTGGGCTCCTAAGCCAATGAGCGTTTACCAAAATGTTTGCACACTGTCAATTGATGCCAGTAGTTTGCACTAACCTTTTATAGGCTTTTCAGATTGTAGTGTGGCTGTGTCGGACCGTCTCTATGTAAAACCCTGACCGCTATCTTATGCCTCAAACCGAAGTTTGTAAGTGGGGGTAGTCCGTAAACTGCAGGTCCTTAGGGGACCGGGGGTGTTACAGAGGTAGCATCTGGATGCCATTCATACAAGGGTAAGAATGTCAGCCGGCAGGTACTTGTACATTGTATAATGTTTAATTGTGTCACATATGCCAATGTAATGCATATACACACTATATATTTGTCGCCAGGGAAGAAGTGTTTATATAACAAATATACAGGCCTTGGTGCAAGGAGTGGATTACAGTACATGACACCACACCTTTCCTACTGTACAGTTTGGTTTAATGGCGTTAGCAACCAACTGTCACACATGTCCTTGTCTTAGTCCGACACCAACCCAGGTGCCTGTCTCCAGAACCATGGGCGGTTTGTCCCTACAGATCATGTAGCCTGCACTTCACAGAAGTGCCCTTATCTACCTCTGCGCCCCAATCAGTCCGTAGTCGAGCCGAGGGCAGCTCTTTCAATTGCCCCGGGGGTATGCAACACCCTCACCGATGCAAGGTGGAGGAGTGGTTGCGAATACGTCCCACCATGTAGCTTGCAGCCTGTGTAGGGTCTAGTCAGCCCCACAGCATGTCACTACATCACACTACATAGTCCTTATAGGACACAGGGGAACATTGCAGTGGTAGATCCTGCCTAGTATGGCAGGAGTTAAATTTTTTGTCTGATGTCATATGTGTCAGCCAATCACATGTATTACACTCTGTTTCTGTGAGCTGAGATGTAATTGGAGGAGTAGCCACCACCTGACCAGTGGGAGTAACAAAACCCCTGGCCACGAATGTTCTAGAGAGCAGTTAGCTGAGCAGTAGCTCAGAAGCAGACTGGAGTTACTCCAGTACAGACTCTGCGGAGTCTGTGCAGCAAGCATACCAGACCAGAGCAGGAAGAGCCTAGCCCCTGCCTGAGGAGTGGAACTAATAGCTAGTATAGTGAGGAAAGGGGTATCATCCTACCTTTAAGGGTGATACCTGAAGCAACCCAGGACAAGCTGAAGCATCCTTCCAGGACACAGCTACCTCCCAGCCTGCCCTCTGCATCCAGGCTGGTGATCTACATCCTGTGGCTCCCTCCAACTGCATCTCAGCACTCCACCATTCTGTTAAAGGCACGTTGCTGCGGTTCCTGTCGGTTCCAATAAAGAACTGTAAGTTGTTTTTGTTCAACCTCTGCCTCCGTCTGGTCCCTGCTACTACGGCTGCCATCATCACAGGCACCCTGTCCACCACACAGAGACCCATACTCTAGACACCAAAGGGTTGCCCCAGGGAGAACCGCTATAGCAGCCTCTCCCTCATCATTTCTTGCCAACACCACCCTGCTGGAGACCTGCCAGGCTGTAGGACAGCCCTCCGGTTCCCCATACCAAGCACCGTGACACTAGCGTGCCTAGGCCGCAACCGCCAGCCACTCAGGTACTGCGGGCCCCGGCTGACTCCAGGCCCCGAGAAAAGGCTAGGCCCCGGTGGGGGATGTTGCACATTGTTGAAAGTGTGTATGTGGCCTTAAGAGGCTGTATCTTTATAGGGAGATCCTTTGTCCCATAAATTAAATTTGTACAAATATAATTTGGTATTTTATATAGGTTTGGTATTGCCTGACCCCAGTATTCATTGATCCCCCCCCCCTACTGTTGTTCATGGAAAATACAAAAGTCATAGACTTTTTGAGCTTCACATCGCCGACCCAATTCTGATGAGACCAAACAGAGACGTGTTAGTTAAAAAAATGTTTTGTTTTGTGGCTTTTTTCAAACCTAAAATACAAAACATGGGATAAGAGGATGAAAGTTTCCTTCCAGGAGCTGCTCTTTTTTTAACCAGCATCTTCAGCTCTAATCACATGGGTTCAGAGACGTCTCCTAATAACTGCTTTTAAGATGTTATCCAGATATAAAGTACAAAAAAAGTACCTTAATCACAACCTGCCCCACTCGTCACAACTTTGTATTCAGTTCCTCGTAAATCTAACACTGTGTATGTGGTGTTAAGACTTAAAGAAAATCTCCCATCAGAATCCCTCATGATAATCCAGGGACATTACTCATAGATCCAGGCACCGGGACTGTGGTATCTTCTTATATTTGTTATCCGTGGCCTCCTTCCTTCTAAAATCAACTTTTGTAATTATTCTAATGAGCCATACAGACTCTGGTGGGTGTTACAAGATCTCATCCATGCTGTAGCTTCACATGCTGTTACACTGTGCAGGAGCACCTCCCCCTCCTCCTGTGTGTGAATACAGCTGGCAGAGGGAGGGAAGTTCTGAGGGAACAAGGGGAATGGGAGACAGTGTGACAGCCTGTGAAGCTACAGCACTGAGGGGCTTTACTAATCTCCCAATACCCTTGTGACTCATTAGCATAAATGTAAAAGATTTTAGAAGGAAGGAGGCCATGGATAACAAGTACAAGAAGATTACCACAGTCCCGGTGCCTGCATCTATGAGTAATGTCCCTGGTTTATCAGGATGGATTTTGATGGTAGATTTTGTTTTCTGTTGAGGGGTAAGATCCATTGAAAGATCAATAACTGTTCTAAAATATTCTTTTACCCCTTTTGCTTTAAAGAAAAAACTTGCAGTAGAACAAACTGTATAATTTTAAGTTTCTGAATTTTTTGTAATAAATTGTTTATTTTTATTATACAAGATCTTTGGACCCGACTTCTTAGTGTAATTGTTTGGTGTTGTTCGTGTTTGGGAGGTTCCAGTATGCGGCACTTCATTTTACTGCCCTATTATTTTGTAGTTAGTTTGTTCTACTTTTTGTTGGATTGTTCTGACAGATAGGTTTAAACTTTTGTGCTATGAACCAGTATAATTGAGATGTTATCGGTCGTGTGATGGCAGCTTTTACCAATGCGGCGCATCGTATTATACAAAAATCAAGCCCTGTCTGCTAGGAGTCTCAATTCCGTGCTTTTTGTGAAACCTCTTTGTCGATTGTCAGTCGTGTAATTACTGACGCATTTCAGCTAAAATGTTGAATGCGTGAACTTTATTTTATAAAGTGATGTAGATGACAGAATCATTTTCTCCACTTTACTTTATAGCAGTCCCTGAGTTTTCAAAGATCCTTTCAACAATGTTCTTCTGGCGGCAAAATAACATGTAACAGAGACATTCACAACCTACCGAAACACCATACAGCTGCTTTGGGGTCCATACTGAGAGAGAGAGGGACCAGCAGGTGTCCTAATCACATAGAGCTATTATTCCAAATACTTGTGTATATACATGTATAACTGTAGAAGAGACAATTAAAGGGAACCTGTCACCAGGGACCTAATTTTCACTAAAGACATGTTGTAGAATCCCAGTACACCTGAAGTGCAAATATGTCTTTCGGCTTTCTCTAAGCATCTGCATAACAATATAATTGTGTGTTATAGCTTACTTTGCATCCTGACAGAATCCTCTGTGTAGTCCCAGGGGTTGGGCTTTGGTTTGGATTCATTTCAGAAAACAACATGTGGCTTGTCTGTGCTGCTCACTCCTCAGCTCTAAGTCCCCACCTTTGCGCTCCTGTACAGCTCCTCCATCACCTAATGATATCAGCTCAGCAGGTTGTGACCTCTGTGAAGGAGCAGGAGGGAGGAGATGTACAGGAGCACAAAGGTGGGGACTGAGAGCTGAGCAGCTTGCGGCATAGACAAGACACCTGTTGTTTTGTGAAATGCATTCAAACAAAAGCCCAACCCCTGGGACACAGATGATTCTGTCAGGCTCTGACAGTTACAGTTATATTGTAATGCAAATGCTTAGAGAAGGCAGAAAGGCATATCTGCACTGCAGCTGTAATGGGCTGCTGTAACCTGTTCAGTTTTACAGATCCAAACCAGGAGTGGAGTGTGAAAAAGGAGCATCTCCCTCTTGTGTTCTCACCCTGCTTTTGGCTTTGAAAACTGCATCTGAAAAACTGAACGTGTGAACACACCCTGAGTTTCAGTTCTTCTCATTATGACATGTAGGAAAGGATAAGCTATGGGCCAACCAGCACAAGACCTACATTATCAACCTGACCGGTTTTTTCGTTCATGAACTCCCTATGAGTCGTGGAGAAACCTTTTTTTCTAGGCTACCCTCTTATCCCACATAGTCTAAACGGGATAAACCCATTTTGTAAGCCCAATATCAGCTCGAGGTGCTGCTATTATAATTTCTTCCCCCTTGGCTGTAGAGTAACCAATGAGCTTCTCTTCTCGAATGGATACAGAGGGTCCTGTTTGACCCGGGCCAAGGAGTTCTAGGGCATTATACATTTTTTTCCTCATTTGATCTTCAAATTTTACTTTTAAGTGTCCCCTTCAGATTGAAGATGTGATTTCTATTGTATATTATCTTTGGCTTTACCCTACGTAGTTTGTCTTCACGTAAACCCTTCTCCTACATTGCAACCACTTTAGGAGATAGTCCAACCAGCGAGAGCTCTTCTCACTAAATACATTAGTTATATAAGAAATTAAGTAGAGTTTAAACTGTATGAATCTAAATGGAATATTTACATTTAATACCCAATTAAAAGTGATGGATTAATAATTGGGCAATAACAACTTTTTTTTTCTCCTTCTTAATCATGGAACAATTTTCAACTTCGAATATTACACAGTGTTCTACGCCGCTTACGGCCAAATAATTAGAATAAGTTGTGTCATATTTTCTGTTTCGTGCGTTGGCTCTATGAGTCAGATACGGTATACTTAGCACAACAAACTGGGAAGCGAGAACAGTTTAATTGTATCACCAGAAGATTTTAATGGTGGGTGAACGTTCTAATGATTCTAAGTTGCCGAAAGCATTATTTTCTATAAAAAATTTTTTAGAAAAAGTATGAAGGCTTTAGAAAGTTTCTGTAGGCGCTAACTATGTAAACTATGTTGTGGGTGGCAAATACTAAAAAAAAGACAATGTGGAAGAAGTATTGGATGGGAATGGACAAGGGTTGGAAGGGTTGGGTAAGGTGGGTGATTGTGAGTCCTATTGAGTGGTGGGGCTGGATAGTTGTAGGTCTACTTTCTGGTCGGTTTCTTCTGCTGTGGATTGAGCTGGTGGAGAAGTCATACTTAGGGTTGCTAGGTGGGGTTTAAATTTGAAGTTTGGATGGGGCCTAGTTTTTCAGGGACTATTGTATAGGAGAGGCGAACAGGGAGAGACCAAAAAGCGCTCATAGAGTAGTAGTTTGTACAACAATGGACAAATTCAGATGGGGGAGGAAAGAATGAGGCTCACCAGATAGAGTTGTGCAGGTTCCAGGCACAACACTAGTGGAAGGCTTGAACTGAGTACCAATCAGGTGCTGCCTGTTGACGGGATCATCAGAGCGAAGTAGCCACACCGGTCTGGATCAGATGCATGGGATGATGGGGTGATTGTCACTATGGCGAACACTGGTAGTCAAAAGTGATTCGGAGAGTACTTCACAACAAATCTGTTTATTGGTGTCTCGGTAACACAACGCGTTTCGGAATCAGCGGCGATTCCTTTTTCAAGTGAGGAGAGACTAGAAGCTCTGGGAAGACACTTAAGACCTGAGCTTCTAGTCTCTCCTCACTTGAAAAAGGAATCGCCGCTGATTCCGAAACGCGTTGTGTTACCAAGACAACAATAAACAGATTTGTTGTGAAGTACTCTCCGAATCACTTTTCAGGGACTAGGTATACGTGGACTAGTAGTAGGGTGTTTGGATTGTAGTGGTTGGAATGGGGGTTGGTTCTATGGATCTACGGTCTACAGGTCTTAGAGCTAGGAATTGTCCATCTGATATTTTTTGCAAATACTGTGGAAAACAAAAGTTTGGTAATAAAGTAATAAATGTATGTTTCCTTATAAGTATATTGCAGCCCAGTGATAACCATCTGTACAGATAATTGGGTGCATTATCTAAAAATAAGCAAATGATTTGCAGGTGAAATGTAGCAGAATACGAGCTCATTATTTCCTGAGAGATTAAAAAAAAACACATCCTTTCAATGTATGTTCTTTAGCAGATATCTATAATGTACGAGATCAAACTAATTACATGGAAAAAAAAAATTACATGAGGTTTTATCTGAATTTATTCTTGAAATTAATGATCCTTTGGTTCCTTCTCCGTTCCGTTACTTTTCTAGGTTTGGCTTTGAATTAATTCTTGCTTCATACTGAATCCCCCTCAATGTTGACTCTTGTATTTATAATAGTAGTTACTTTGCTCCAGATTTAGGGATTTGTAATTCAGAGAAGGTTTTAACCAATGTTTTGTATTTTTATTTTTTAATGATTTTTTGTGTTCCCCAAGAACAGTTCATTTGATTAAAAAGTCACAAAATTATGTGGATGTCTGAACATTGTTGTGGTTCAATTTATGGTCATCGATGAGAAATTGTTCTTCACTTCTGTTTTTCTTGAGTTGAAATAAGAGGTGTAGAGTACGCAGTATTGTTTAATACTTAAATCCAAGTTAGGCCCTATCCATAGATCACGAAAACATGGGGTCTGATGCGGTCTGCTCCATTAATCTCCGTGAGCGATTGAGGAAGCTGGGACCCCATTGGACTCCTCATTTTCGTGATCTGTGGGGGTCTCATCACTGACACCCCCACCAATCAGTAAGTTAGGCCCTATCCTGTGGATAGGACCTAACTTGATTAGTGGTAAAACCCCTTTGACTGAAAAGCATGTCACAATGTCGTCAAGGATGTACAAAATGGTCCTCTTCATATTGACTGCAAACACTGATCGTGGGTGTTAAAGGACATCTACCATCGGATTTGATTATGGTAGACTGCTCTAACTTACCTGCCCGTCACCTGTTCCAAGGGATGTCCTTGTTTTCAATATCTCCACGAATGGCACATACGTTGTAAAAACGACTTTATAAAATTATGTCAACATCTGTCTACGAAATTGATGGCCGAGACCAGGCTAGAATGAGGAGTGGGGGGCGTGCATAAATCAAAACCTGGTGGAGCCAAGAAGTGGTCAAGTGATGTAGCCTGAAGCACCTCCGGCTCATTTACATCTTCTACCATATAAAGCTGAGTGTATGTGTGTATGTATGTGGGTGTATGTGTGTATGTGTGTATGTATGTGAGTGTATGTGTGTATGTATGTGGGTGTGTGTATGTGTGTATGTATGTGAGTGTATGTGTGTATGTATGTGGGTGTGTGTATGTATGTATGTATATCCGCTAAAGAAATCTACACCATCGCATTTAGCATCACCAAATACCTCCTTTTGACTCAGGTAATGTCATAGACTCAGTTTTGAACTGAGTTCAACCTGAGTTAAACCTAAAGAACCGATCTTAAACACTTTTCGGTTTGTTGACTCTATTTCACAGGGGTGATGACAAAATGAAGGTGTGATTTAGATATTGTAATTTATTTTGGACAATGCATTCATTTTGGTCAAAAAAATTCACATTCACCATTGATTAAATTTCTCCCGCACTTACCGAGATACCTCATTTACATTTTTTAAATTTGTGCCCATTTTTACAGAATAAAAACATTATTGAGAATATCAGAGACATAACTACAGAGCTAGTGGGGGGGGGGGGGGGTTAACTTTCTTTAGTTGTCTTTTCAGTGGTCTCATATTGAGACACAATTTTTTTTAATCGCTTTTTACAACACTTTTTGTGAAGGGATTTGATGCAGAAAATTTTTTTTAGCATTTTTTTTCCCCCTGTGTTGCTTTAGATTTATTGTACAAATTCCTATGGACGCAGCGATTCCAAATATATTAGTAGACCCATTAAAAATCAGCCTTGGCCCATATTTTAGAGCAGAGAAAGGGACCTTTGTCAGGATCTTTCTCCCTGTTATCTAAAGTCATAGGTATATTTTGTGATTGTCAGATCCTAAATGACTTTTCAGCGCTCATTGGAAATTCTGCCTACAGAACAGGAAAACTCGCATGGTTATATTTCATAATAAGCACCAGTGAGTATATCAGAATGTAAAACCCTCGAGATAAAGTCAATACAACCAATACGGCATAAACAAAATCTTCCATGTACAGACGTTCCTTACTTCTGGACCTTATCTACTCAATTGCTTGAACTTTTAAGCTTTCAGAACGACAATCATAATGTTGTTTTTTTCCCTTTGGCACAAAAAGTCAGTGGTGAAGTTCAATGCAATCATGAATTTGGCTGGAGGTCCAAGTATAATCAACAGATATTTGAGCCGTCCATAACACACGAGACAAACAAGACCCAGGAGTTATATTGAATGTTGTTGAAATAAAAACACTTTGATAAAGTTGAGTCGCGTCATAATGTGGAATCGGTCAAGTTTTGTTCAGATCAAAACTGAAAAACACTTGGACGAATGAAAATATTGGAGTGGTGGAAAGATCCTTACAACATATAGGGGCAGATTTATCAAGCTGTCTGAAAGTCAGAATATTTCTAGTTGACCATGGCGACCAATCACAGCTCCTATTTAAAATATTCATGAGCACTGGTAAAATGAAAGCTGAGCTGTGATTGGTTGCCATGGACAACTAGAAATATTCTGACTTTCAGACAGCTTGATAAATCTGCCCCATAGTGTAGTCCAGTGATGGCGAACCTTTTAGCAGCCGAGTGCCCAAAAAGCAACCCAAACCCCACATTTATTGCGAGGTGCCAACCAAAAATGAAAGCAGTAACTTATTGCTCCTTGTTCTTCAACAACTTTCAATCATACTGGCCTCCTGAGGACAGAAACACAGTAGAAAGATGGAAAATTAGCATAATGTAGCTTCTTTCCAGTGTTCCTCCGTACACAGAGAATCGTGGGGCCAGCAGGAGGTCCTCCAAAGATAATTCAGCACTGTCTATACATTCTTCCTCTTCCTACAGTCCCAAGTAACGAAGTGAGTATCAAAATATGACTGAAAGTCGCTTGGAACTGCAGAAAGATTCTTTGAGTCCTGTCTGGTGTGCTAGGGCGATGGCCCGTGTGCCCACAGAAAGGGCTCTGAGTGCCACCTCTGGCACCCGTGCCATAGGTTCGCCACCACTGGTATAGTCTATGATGACGATTCAAAGAGGACCTTTACCAGCATTATCAAACCAAGTGTAGTTTCCATACAATGAGACTCTACAGTCAAATCAGTGGCCCTGGACTGCAGCAAATGCCCTAGCTCTATCCATCGTTCCCTGGAGGTCTTAAAATAATAAAGTTGTTTGCTGGGTAACGGTGGGGGCTTAGAGGGAATAACAACAATGCCATGTAAAGGAGGCAAAGTGTTGATAAAGAAAAGTCCTCCCCAAACTAAATTCTATTGTTAACTTTGTGTTGATGTTGCTTGCCGTGCCTTAGCCCAGCGGTCACGCGTGGGAGCACGGGAGAGGAGGGGTTGAGGAATGTTTGCCCCGGCCCCTCTCTATAGAAAATACTATCCACACAGTCGTAAATACGGCCAAAGATAGTGCATACTCTATCTTATTGCAGCTACGGCTCGGAACGGTGAACGCTTGTTGCGCTCACCGTGCCAAGCTTGTGCACCATAGAAGTCTATGTGGACGTATATGCACGGCCGCAAGCTTTCGGCCGTACATATGTCGCCCCGATGGTCGTGTGCTTGGGGCCTTACATTGTGTTTTGTAATAGCTAATACTAACGCCAATATAAATAGGCACATTTTCTTCTACTCAGCGGTTTCAGAACACAACACAACAACAATGCAAACGTTGTGCATGAACGCGGCTTAAGAATCTCCAAGTTCTTCATCCATGAGCCCAAACAGCAAATATGGACTTTCTCAGATTCCGATTTCTAGAGAATATATGACCCAAAACCTACTTCCATCAGTGTACGGTCTTTGGTTTTCCATATTTGTTAATGTTGCACACACTTCCATTTTTCTCCCATGAAGAAGCTGGGTTACTTACACAGGGGGCAGTATTATAGTAGTTATATTCCTGTACATAGGGGGCAGTATTATAGTAGTTATATTCTTGTACATAGGGGGCAGTATTATAGTAGTTATATTCTTGTACATAGGGGGCAGTATTATAGTAGTTATATTCTTGTACATAGGGGGCAGTATTATAGTAGTTATATTCTTGTACATAGGAGCAGTATTATAGTAGTTATATTCTTGTACATAGGGGGCAGAATTATAGTAGTTATATTCTTGTACATAGGGGGCAGTATTATAGTAGTTATATTCCTGTACATAGGGGGCAGTATTATAGTAGTTATATTCTTGTACATAGGAGCAGTATTATAGTAGTTATATTCCTGTACATAGGGGGCAGTATTATAGTAGTTATATTCTTGTACATAGGAGCAGTATTATAGTAGTTATATTCCTGTACATAGGGGGCAGTATTATAGTATTATATTCCTGTACATAGGGGCAGTATTATAGTAGATATATTCTTGTACATAGGGGGCAGTATTATAGTAGTTATATTCTTGTACATAGGGGCAGTATTATAGTAGTTATATTCTTGTACATAGAGAGCAGTATTATAGTAGTTATATTCTTGTACATAGGGGACAGTATTATAGTAGTAATATTCTTGTACATAGGGGGCAGTATTATAGTAGTTATATTCTTGTACATAGGAGCAGTATTATAGTAGTTATATTCCTGTACATAGGGGGCAGTATAATAGTAGTTATATTCTTGTACATAGGGGCAGTATTATAGTAGTTATATTCTTGTACATAGGGGACAGTATTATAGTAGTAATATTCTTGTACATAGGGGGCAGTATTATAGTAGTTATATTCCTGTACATAGGGGGAGTATTATAGTAGTTATATTCTTGTACATAGGGGGAGTATTATAGTAGTTATATTCTTGTACATAGGGAGCAGTATTATAGTAGTTATATTCCTGTACATAGGGGCAGTATTATAGTAGCGATATTCTTGTACATAGGGAGCAGTATTATAGTAGTTATATTCCTGTACATAGGGGGCAGTATTATAGTAGTTATATTCTTGTACATAGGGGGCAGTATTATAGTAGTGATATTCTTGTACATAGGGAGCAGTATTATAGTAGTTATATTCCTGTACATAGGGGGCAGTATTATAGTAGTTATATTCTTGTACATAGGAGGCAGTATTATAGTAATTATATTCTTGTACATAGGGGGCAGTATTATAGTAGTTATATTCTTGTACATAGGGGGCAGTATTATAATAGTTATATTCTTGTACATAGGGGGCAGTATTATAGTAGTTATATTCTTGTACATAGGGGGCAGTATTATAGTAGTTATATTCTTGTACATAGGGGGCAGTATTATAGTAGTTATATTCCTGTACATAGGGGGCAGTATTATAGTAGTTATATTCCTGTACATAGGGGGCAGTATTATAGTAGTTATATTCTTGTACATAGGGGGCAGTATTATAGTAGTTATATTCTTGTACATAGGGGGCAGTATTATAGTAGTTATATTCTTGTACATAGGGGGCAGTATTATAGTAGTTATAGTCTTGTACATAGGGGGCAGTATTATAGTAGTTATATTCTTGTACATAGGGGGCAGTATTATAGTAGATATATTCTTGTACATAGGGGGCAGTATTATAGTAGTTATATTCCTGTACATAGGGGGCAGTATTATAGTAGTTATATTCTTGTACATAGGGGGTAGTATTATAGTAGTTATATTCTTGTACATAGGGGGCAGTATTATAGTAGTTATATTCTTGTACATAGGGGGCAGTATTATAGTAGTTATATTCCTGTACATAGGGGGCAGTATTATAGTATTTATATTCTTGTACATAGGGGGCAGTATTATAGTAGTTATATTCCTGTACATAGGGAGCAGTATTATAGTAGTTATATTCCTGTACATAGGGGGCAGTATTATAGTAGTTATATTCTTGTACATAGGGGGCAGTATTATAGTAGTTATATTCTTGTACATAGGGGGCAGTATTATAGTAGTTATATTCTTGTACATAGGGGGCAGTATTATAGTAGTTATAGTCTTGTACATAGGGGGCAGTATTATAGTAGTTATATTCTTGTACATAGGGGGCAGTATTATAGTAGATATATTCTTGTACATAGGGGGCAGTATTATAGTAGTTATATTCCTGTACATAGGGGGCAGTATTATAGTAGTTATATTCTTGTACATAGGGGGTAGTATTATAGTAGTTATATTCTTGTACATAGGGGGCAGTATTATAGTAGTTATATTCTTGTACATAGGGGGCAGTATTATAGTAGTTATATTCCTGTACATAGGGGGCAGTATTATAGTATTTATATTCTTGTACATAGGGGGCAGTATTATAGTAGTTATATTCCTGTACATAGGGAGCAGTATTATAGTAGTTATATTCCTGTACATAGGGGGCAGTATTATAGTAGTTATATTCCTGTACATAGGGAGCAGTATTATAGTAGTTATATTCCTGTACATAGGGGGCAGTATTATAGTAGTTATATTCTTGTACACAGGGGGCAGTATTATAGTAGTTGCTAGTCTCATTTAGTATACTGTACAGTCTCTGGGTGTGGAGTGATCTGATTAGTCACTGCTTTGCCTAGAAATATCCAAGAAATCATAAGAATAACAGAAAAGGACTGTGAGGACTTTATCTTCCTTGTATCTTTATATTTTAGGGAAAATACTCATTTATATCTATTTTTGTAATAGTGGGAACAACATCTACATCATGGAGGACTGAATTACAGATGTGGGAAAATAAGAAGTAAAGTTTAAGAATACAGAGTATTTGTGGATTAATCTAAACAATTCACTGATTTTGCCCCTGAGATGTCTCATTTGCCAAACCATCTTCATTACCAGCTCCATCCTGTTCTCCTCAATGTTCTTCACATTCGTCTCAGAATTTTTTTGTGAATCATATATATCACCATCCACATGAATATTGCTTTATATGTATATCCTTCCATTTATCTGTTTTCTAAGGTTTCATGCCCTTCATTCCTCAATGAGAATCTCAGCCTGAACTTGCAGGAGCTGCACAGATTGTGTTTTGTTTGTGACCACTGCAGATGCTCAGAGCAGTTCACTGAACCGGAGATCTCTGGGGTTGTGTAAAAAAGGTCACATGTGCAGGAAAGCTCTGAACATTGTGAGAAATACTTGAAAATTAATGTCTAAGTATTTATTGTAGGTAGAGTGAAAGTTATATTCTTGTACATAGGGGGCAGTATTATAGTAGTTATATTCTTGCACATAGGGGGCAGTATTATAGTAGTTATATTCCTGTACATAGAAGGTAGTATTATAGTAGTTATATTCATGTACATAGAGGACAGTATTATAGTAGTTATATTCTTGTACATAGGGAGCAGTATTATAGTAGTTATATTCTTGTACATAGGGGGCAGTATTATAGTAGTTATATTCTTGTACATAGGGGGCAGTATTATAGTAGTTATATTCTTGTACATAGGAGCAGTATTATAGTAGTTATATTCCTGTACATAGGGGGCAGTATTATAGTAGTTATATTCCTGTACATAGGGGGCAGTATTATAGTAGTTATATTCTTGTACATAGCGGGCAGTATTATAGTAGTTATATTCCTGTACATAGGGGCAGTATTATAGAAGTTATATTCTTGTACATAGGAGGCAGTATTATAGTAGTTATATTCTTGTACATAGGGGGCAGTATTATAGTAGTTATATTCTTGTACGTAGGGGGCAGTATTATAGTAGTTATATTCCTGTACATAGGGGGCAGTATTATAGTAGTGATATTCTTGTACATAGGGGGCAGTATTATAGTAGTTATATTCTTGTACATAGGGGGCAGTATTATCGTAGTTATATTCTTGTACATAGGGGCAGTATTATAGTAGTTATATTCTTGTACATAGGAGCAGTATTATAGTAGTTATATTCTTTTACATAGGGGGCAGTATTATAGTAGTTATATTCTTGTACATAGGGGGCAATATTATAGTAGTTATATTCTTGTACATAGGAGCAGTATTATAGTAGTTATATTCTTGTACATAGAGGGCAGTATTATAGTAGTTATATTCTTGTACATAAAAGCAGTATTATAGTAGTTTTATTCTTGTACATAGGAGGCAATATTATAGTAATTATATTCTTGTACATAGGAGCAGTATTATAGTAATTATATTCTTGTACATAGGGGGCAGTATTATAGTAGTTATATTCTTGTACATAGGAGCAGTATTATAGTAGTTATATTCTTGTACATAGGGGGCAGTATTATAGTAGTTATATTCCTGTACATAGGGGCAGTATTATAGAAGTTATATTCTTGTACATAGGAGGCATTATTATAGTAATTATATTCTTGTACATAGGAGCAGTATTATAGTAGTTATATTCTTGTACATAGGAGCAGTATTATAGTAATTATATTCTTGTACATAGGGGGCAGTATTATAGTAGTTTTATTCTTGTACATAGGGGGCAGTAATATAGTAGTTATATTCTTGTACATAGGGGGAGGTATTATAGTAGTTATATTCCTGTACATAGGGGGCAGTATTATAGTAGTTATATTCTTGCACATAGGGGGCAGTATTATAGTAGTTATATTCCTGTACATAGGGGGTAGTATTATAGTAGTTATATTCATGTACATAGAGGACAGTATTATAGTAGTTATATTCTTGTACATAGGGAGCAGTATTATAGTAGTTATATTCTTGTACATAGGGGGCAGTATTATAGTAGTTATATTCTTGTACATAGGGGGCAGTATTATAGTAGTTATATTCTTGTACATAGGGGGCAGTATTATAGTAGTTATATTCTTGTACATAGAGGACAGTATTATAGTACTTATATTCCTGTATATAGGGGGCAGTATTATAGTAGTTATATTCCTGTACATAGGGGGCAATTTTTATTGTGAAAACCAACAAAAATACAATTAAACAAAATACAAAATCATAAATACATTCTTCTGTATGTACAATTAGTATTCAAAATATTAACTCAAAGTAAATTTAACTTATAGTGTCCATAGCTGCTGCTGCTGGAAAGGAAAAAGTTAAATGTAAATTCAATATATATAGAAATTAAGCACTAGATACATTCATCCATAATTTCCTATTTCTTTGGTCTTTCCTGACTTCCAGTGATTTTATCCACCTTAGCTCAGACAATATTTGGGATACCACAGCCGTGTAGTTATAGTCCTCTCTGTGCAGGGACACCCGGGTTCTGGCATGCCAGTGGTAATACTTTATCACTGTTATTATAAGATACATAGTTCCCGGATCTATATTACCATCTGGAGATGGGACGCCATAGATGATGTCCGGGTACTGGAGGAATTGCAGCCTCGGGATGTTCAGCAGGTCAGATACTTCCTTCCAGATCTTCCTCCCTCCCCAGCACTCAGAGATGAAATGTTCCATCGTCTCCTCCTGCTGACACCCCAGGGGACACTTCCTATCTGCCACACTCACAAACTTTAGGTTCCCTCTCACAAATAACTTCCCATGTAGTGACAACCAAGCGATATCAAAAAACTTGGGGGGAAGTCGCTTCGCATTGAGGAACCTGAGACTCTTCTGTAAGGTGGTGGTCACACAGTCTCTGAGAGCGAGTGGGGAGTGGTAGAAAGCCCGACATATCCTAGTATAGAGATCCCTCCTGGTGTTACTGACAATGTAGGACTTCTCCAGCTTCCACATCCTGACACACTTCAGACCATATACCATATACTGGGGGAGGAAGCCAGGAGTCCATCGGCCCCTCTTGAGACTGCCGCCTCGCACCCAAAACTCTGCAAAAGGCAATATCCAGTCCCTGACACTACTTACCCACAGGAGACCATTGTTTGAGTCCAGGCAACCAAAATTGACTTTCAGAAACATGGAGTCAAAGAAAACCCTCGGATTTAACATATCCAGTCCACCCTCTCTCCTCCGTAGGTAGGTTATCCCTCTTTTTACTGGGTTCAACCTGTTCCCCCATAAAAGCTGGAAGAACAGGCTAAAGAGCCGAGCGGAGAAAGATTCTGGCAAAGGAAAGACGACAGAGACGTAGAGGAAGACAGGGACCAGGTAAGTCTTCAGCAGAGTAACCCTTTCTCTATAGGTCAGCCTCCAGTTCTTCCATCGCTGAACCTTTACATTTCCGGTATCCAACTTCTCTTCCCAATTTAGTTTGGCATTATCTTCCCTCCCGAATTTCACCCCAAGGATCTTGATATGGGTGGAGGCCTTGGCGAACTGTGGCAGATCAAAGCCAGGAGCAGTATCCAATGTCCAGAAAGCTTGACTCTTCTCAAGGTTGACCAGAGACCCGGAGGCCTCTGAGTAACTTCTGATGGCTGCAGACAACATCTCCACCTCACGAGGCTCCGATATCACCACAGTCACATCATCCGCGTAGGCGACTACCTTCAAAGGCAGGCAATGGGGGACCGGCACCCCCCGAAAATCACACCGCTGCAGTGATCGCAGAAACAAGTCTATGGCAAACACATACAGCAGTGGACTCAGGGGGCAGCCCTGCCGTACCCCTGCCTCTACTTCAAAAGTGTCCCCCTGCCAACCATTGATCAGAGGAAAGCTCTTCGCCTCTTTATATAAAGTTCTCAGCCAATCTATAAATTGTCCCGGAATACCGTACTTTGACAAAGTGGCCCATAGATAATCGTGATCAACCCTGTCAAAGGCTTTAGCCTGGTCCAGACCTACAACATATCTCCCACACCTCAGGGCTTTACATCTCTCAAACATCTCTCTTATCGAGATGACTGCTCCAGAGATGTTCCGCCCTCTTACCGTGCCGTACTGCGAGCCTGCCAACAGTGCCGGGGACAAACAGACTAACCTAGAGAATAGAATTTTTGCCAGAATCTTCCTGTCGACATTCAAGAGGGCGATCGGCCTCCAGTTCTTGATGTCACTAGGCTCCTTACCTTTAGACAGCAGAATAAGGGAGGACACTCTCATGGATGGAGGCATCAGGTGATTTTCTAGACAGTTTGTATAAATATCCACAAGGATCGGGGCTAAGAGGTCTCTAAACTTCTTATAAAATTCTGCTGTAATACCATCAGGACCTGGTGCCTTCTTCAGATGTAACTTATCAATGGCCTCTTTAACCTCCTCCTCTGTTATTCCTGCTGTCAAAGGAGTAAAGTCCAAATCTCTAGTGTCAGGGCCTGGAGTTGCCTCCAAGAATTGAGCCATTTTATCCTTATCCAAAACCTTCTTCTGAAATAACTCAGCATAGTAGGATCTCACCACCCCCAGGATACCCTCCCGAGATTCCTGCAAAACTCCCTGGGAGTCAGTGAGACCTGTGATCGTTTTCTTAGCCACACGTTCCCGGCAACTCTCATATGGATCAGGCGTGACTACGTTTCCGTAGTCTCGCTCCACAACCAGGGACGTGTAGCGGCTGTACTGATACTGCTTTATTTCAGATTTCAGTCGGTCAATCTTTTGTTTTTCATCCCCACCCGCCGAATAGAGTGACTCCAATTCTCTACGCAGCTTGAGATACTGGCTGTACTTGCTCTTCCCCTTCTTCACTGACAGTCTCTGTAAGAGGGACCGGATCTCCTCCTTGACGTCCTCCCACCAGTCAGATATGTGGTTATAGAAATACACTCTCTCCATTTCACCCTGTAGAAGAGAATGGATATGTTCCTGGACAAAACCTTCTTCCAAGAGACTAGAGTTAAGTCTCCATAACCCTCTTCCCATATCAGGCCGCTCACTAGCACCCAAGCAAAAATATAAGGCAAGGTGATCTGAATAGGGAACACACTTTTCGCTCCTCTCTCCTATGACCTCCATAGGACTCACCAGCGCCAAGTCTATCCGGCTAGATCTTCCAGCACAGGAGTAGGTAAATTTGGGTTTCCTACCACCCTGCACAAACACATCAGATAGACCTGACTGCGAGATTATAGCATTCAAGACCTTGGAGTCCCTGGTGAGAGGTCTACCACTGGATCGATCAGTAGATGCTCTGGTGGCATTAAAGTCACCCGTCATGATTACAGGCACAGATGTAAAGAGATAGGGTTTTACCTCATTAAACAGATTTACCCTTTCAGTCACTGTCTGTGGACCATAGATATTAATAAGTCGGAGCCTCCTACCTCGGATGGTAACCTCCAGCACCAGACACCTTCCCATCGACACCTCGGTAAGTCTATGTAGGGTAACATCGTGTGTATTAAACAGTATGGAGACCCCGGCACAAGGCTCCACAGACAGCGACCAGAAGGATGGACCTGAACGCCATTCCCTCTCTGCTTCTCGTAAGAGACTAAGACTATTGAGATGAGTCTCCTGTAAGAAAAAGACATCAGCGTCCAGATATTGGAGATGTTCATACACCGCATGTCTTTTCTTCCTTGCCCTAATGCTGTTTACATTAGTCGAGATGACTTTAAGGTGAAAATCCGCCATTAGAGCCATAAGAAGAAGCAGAGAGAGTAACCCCATCATCATAAGTCTGAGTCCGAGCCCTCCTGCTGACCACCTGTCTCCATATCGGATTCAGATTCTGGCCCTACTGCCTGAGGTCTCCGTTTGGATGGGGGATCTGCATCTGGCTCATCCTCATATTCTGCCACCATTCTCTGCAATTCACGTTCTAGTTCTTCCTCCGCATCTGACTCTGACAACACACTAAACCTGTTTACGGTCATGGTCACACCTGCAGTTCTATCCACCTTCATCCTGGATGATTTTTGGACAGTGGTCCACTCACCCTCTGGCTTACGGGTGGATGTATCTTTCTTCCTTCTCTTTGTAGAAGTTGGTGCTGGAGAAGGAATGGGCACTGAGGGTGGTACAACCTGAGGGACAACCTGCTTGTTCCCCTCAATGATTTTTGTTTGGGACTGGTCTGGTACTGGTGTGGTTTTAATCTGAGGCTGGTCTGGTTCTGGCATGGTGTTTATTTGAGGCTGGTCTGGTATGATATAATTTTCAACGCACTGAGGTTCTGGCCCAACCTGAGCTGACCCTGACACCACAGCCTCCTCCTCCCCCAGGTCATCTGCCCCTGCCAATAGGTCTTCATCAGGGAAGGTCTTACATATGTTGTGCCAGGCATTGGGACAATCCCTGTGGGCATGCCCGATCTCACCGCACAGGTTACACCTGATGTTTTGGCAGTCTGCACTCACATGGCCGATATCCCCACACAGGCTGCACTTGACCACAGAGCAATTACTGGCGATGTGACCGACCCTACCACACTTGAAGCATCTGCGGGGCTGACCTGGATAGAAGCATACCCCCTTCTCACGACCAATGAAGAAGGAGTTGGGCAGATGCTGGGTTATGTTATTATATTGTCTTAATTTTACCAGGACCTTCCACCCTCCTGTCCAGATCCCGTCCTCATCCCGGGTCTTGGTGAGCTCTGACATAAGGTCACAGTGTCTCCTGAGCCAGATGACAATATCCTGCGGGGGCACAGCTTCATTCCAGAAGATAATGGTGACAGTAACCTGGCCAAGTTTAGAGATGGGGATGAAGCTGAAATTATTCCACCCCTCAGCATCCCTATACCTGGGGAAGATGGCCCAAAACCGGTCCAAGTTACACATTAACTTAAAGCTCACATCATATCCCAGGCGGTCTGGGAGGTTAATTACTGCCAGGATGTCACTTGGCGAGAAACCCATCTGGTCACATAGCAGAGATCTCACAACAAACCTCCGGTCAGGTAGGTCTTCCTTGGCCCCTTTGTGCTTAAACCTAACCACGTTCCTCCTCTTAAAAGCCTGACCGGTGTAATGTGAGCCGGACGTAAAGGATGGTGCACCCCGGCTCCAGGCATTGCCAGAGGAGGTCTGGTCAGGACCGGTACCACGCTGTGACTGGGGGCGCTGCTGAGCACCTGAAACAGGGGGGTCTGCGCCACCATCAGGAACTAATGGAGGAAAGTCCTGATCACTGGACTGCTCTACCACCTCCCCACCATCAGCCTCCATGTCCCCAGCCTCCATACACTGCTCTGACTGCTCTATAACAACATCCCAGACAGGTGGTGAAGCCCCTTCCGTTGGAATATTATCAAATACGGAGGTATCAATACAGGGATTAGTTATATCACAGACATTGGCAGCAATAACCACAGACATATCAGCAGTATCAGACACATTAGGACCAGCAGAGTCTGTAACATTAGGATCAGCAGAGTCCTGATTGTCCTGCTCTGGTGTCACCTGGGAGCTCTGCTGCGCTGCTGCAGTGTTACCTTCAGGAACGTCATCTGAGTCTTGTGGTGCACCATCACCAACTGCACCATCACCATCAGTCAGGTGTCTCTGTTCTTGCTGCAGATTGCAGGCTGCTGGGACTTGTAGTGCCTCTGCTGTAAGTGGCTGATCACTGGCTCTGTGGTAGGGGAATGTTGCCGGCTGCAGTATTGGCTTTAGTTGGGTCTGCTGGACGACATCAGGGCAGGTCACGGGTGCAGGATATGATGGTCCTCCATGTGTCTGTGCCTGGAAGCGCTCCTGATTCCTGAAGGTCTCTGCCAGGGGTCCCACCTGCTCCAGGACTGCCTCAGTTTGGGTAATGTTGTCTGCGAGCTGCTTGGCCAGTGTGGCCAGTTTCTTGTCCAGGAGCTCGTGTCTCTCAGGATTCGCTGCCTTCAGCTTGTAAGCGCAGTCGATGTTTTTCTGCAGCAGCAGTTTTTGCTCCCTCAGCTTCTCCAGTCTTTTCACGAGCGCTGGGATCTGATCAGCCAGGAGGAGCTCAGGTGCACGCTCAGCCACAGGACTGGGAGAGGCTGCTGGTGCACGCTCAGCCACAGGACTGGGAGAGGCTGCAGGTGCACGCTCAGCCACAGGACTGGGAGAGGCTGCAGGTTGGTTACGTGCTGAGGGTAATGACTTGCTGCTGGGTCCGGGCCTCTGTGCCGCTGGTGGGCTCTGGCGCGCTGCGGCTGTCACTACTGGGGGATGACATTGTCCATGTTGGGGACTGGGTCCCACTTTCCTGCCAGTGACAGCGCTGGTAGCAGCTTGAGGCCTCCCTGCTGGTCTCACCTCGGTCTCCACAGATCTTACAGTCTTGTTTCCTCCACTCCCAGACCTGGTTCTCTCAGGCCGGATGAATACAGACTGTTGCAGATTCTCCAAGATAGTCTGGCGCTCTAGAGATGTCCTCCTGTGCCTGGATGGAGGTGTAGAGGGCACAGCTGAGGCCTGTAATGGAGGCTGCCTCTGCTCCTGCACAGCTTTCCCTGCTGCCTGACCCAGCGCTCTGGTCTCACTCACTGCTTTTTGCTGCACATTAACACTGGGAGATGGTTTCACCAGACTGGAACTCACTGCTGCTTCTTGCTTTTCCAATACATTCACCTTCTTTCTCTCACAAACTCCAGCTGTACTGAAGCCACTGACATTCTGCACCTTACTCACAGACTTCACTTTAGGATTTGCATCCTCAGTTTTTGGTGTCTGAGAGTTTCCTCCCAGAGAAGGCCTTGGAGCCTGGGCCTTGCTTGGGGAAGTTCCCCACCCAGGGTGGCCCCGCCCCGGGCTATCTCCAGGCATTAGGAGACTTCAGGAGCTCTGCTCACACACAACCTCCCAGCAAGGGGGCAGTATTATAGTAGTTATATTCTTGTACATAGGGGGCAGTATTATAGTAGTTATATTCTTGTACATAGGGGACAGTATTATAGTAGTTATAGTCTTGTACATAGGGGGCAGTATTATAGTAGTTATATTCTTGTACATAGCGGGCAGTATTATAGTAGTTATATTCCTGTACATAGGGGCAGTATTATAGTAGTTATATTCTTGTACATAGGAGGCAGTATTATAGTAGTTATATTCTTGTACATAGGGGGCAGTATTATAGTAGTTATATTCTTGTACGTAGGGGGCAGTATTATAGTAGTTATATTCCTGTACATAGGGGGCAGTATTATAGTAGTGATATTCTTGTACATAGGGGGCAGTATTATAGTAGTTATATTCTTGTACATAGGGGGCAGTATTATCGTAGTTATATTCTTGTACATAGGGGCAGTATTATAGTAGTTATATTCTTGTACATAGGAGCAGTATTATAGTAGTTATATTCTTTTACATAGGGGGCAGTATTATAGTAGTTATATTCTTGTACATAGGGGGCAATATTATAGTAGTTATATTCTTGTACATAGGAGCAGTATTATAGTAGTTATATTCTTGTACATAGAGGGCAGTATTATAGTAGTTATATTCTTGTACATAAAAGCAGTATTATAGTAGTTTTATTCTTGTACATAGGGGGCAGTATTATAGTAGTTATATTCCTGTACATAGGGGCAGTATTATAGAAGTTATATTCTTGTACATAGGAGGCAGTATTATAGTAATTATATTCTTGTACATAGGGGCAGTATTATAGTAGTTATATTCTTGTACATAGGAGCAGTATTATAGTAATTATATTCTTGTACATAGGGGGCAGTATTATAGTAGTTATATTCTTGTACATAGGAGCAGTATTATAGTAGTTCTATTCTTGTACATAGGGGGCAGTATTATAGTAGTTATATTCCTGTACATAGGGGCAGTATTATAGAAGTTATATTCTTGTACATAGGAGGCATTATTATAGTAATTATATTCTTGTACATAGGAGCAGTATTATAGTAGTTATCTTCTTGTACATAGGAGCAGTATTATAGTAGTTATATTCTTGTACATAGGGGGCAGTATTATAGTAGTTTTATTCTTGTACATAGGGGGCAGTATTATAGTAGTTATATTCTTGTACATAGGGGGAGGTATTATAGTAGTTATATTCCTGTACATAGGGGGCGGTATTATAGTAGTTATATTCTTGCACATAGGGGGCAGTATTATAGTAGTTATATTCCTGTACATAGGGGGTAGTATTATAGTAGTTATATTCATGTACATAGAGGACAGTATTATAGTAGTTATATTCTTGTACATAGGGAGCAGTATTATAGTAGTTATATTCTTGTACATAGGGGGCAGTATTATAGTAGTTATCTTCTTGTACATAGGAGCAGTATTATAGTAGTTATATTCTTGTACATAGGGGGCAGTATTATAGTAGTTTTATTCTTGTACATAGGGGGCAGTATTATAGTAGTTATATTCTTGTACATAGGGGGAGGTATTATAGTAGTTATATTCCTGTACATAGGGGGCGGTATTATAGTAGTTATATTCTTGCACATAGGGGGCAGTATTATAGTAGTTATATTCCTGTACATAGGGGGTAGTATTATAGTAGTTATATTCATGTACATAGAGGACAGTATTATAGTAGTTATATTCTTGTACATAGGGAGCAGTATTATAGTAGTTATATTCTTGTACATAGGGGGCAGTATTATAGTAGTTATATTCTTGTACATAGGGGGCAGTATTATAGTAGTTATATTCTTGTACATAGAGGACAGTATTATAGTACTTATATTCCTGTATATAGGGGGCAGTATTATAGTAGTTATATTCCTGTACATAGGGGGCAGTATTATAGTAGTTATATTCTTGTACATAGGGGGCAGTATTATAGTAGTTATATTCTTGTACATAGGGGACAGTTTTATAGTAGTTATAGTCTTGTACATAGGGGGCAGTATTATAGTAGTTATATTCTTGTACATGGGGGGCAGTATTATAGTAGTTATATTCTTGTACATAGGGGGCAGTATTATAGTAGTTATATTCTTGTACATAGGGGGCAGTATTATAGTAGTTATATTCTTGTACATAGGGGGCAGTATTATAGTAGTTATATTCTTGTACATAGGGGGCAGTATTATAGTAGTTATATTCCTGTACACAGGGGGCAGTATTATAGTAGTTATAGTCTTGTACACAGGGGGCAGTATTATAGTAGTTATATTCTTGTACATAGGGGGCAGTATTATAGTAGTTATATTCTTGTACATAGGGGGCAGTATTATAGTAGTTATATTCTTGTACATAGGGGACAGTATTATAGTAGTTATATTCTTGTACATAGGGGGCAGTATTATAGTAGTTATATTCTTGTACATAGGGGGCAGTATTATAGTAGTTATATTCTTGTACATAGGGGGCAGTATTATAGTAGTTATATTCTTGTACATAGGGGACATTATTATAGTAGTTATATTCTTGTACATAGGAGCAGTAGTTATATTCTTGTACATAGGGGGCAGTATTATTGTAGTTATATTCCTGTACATAGGGGGCAGTATTATAGTAGTTATATTCTTGTACATAGGGGGCAGTATTATAGTAGTTATATTCCTGTACATAGGGGGCAGTATTATAGTAGTTATATTCTTGTACATAGGGGACAGTATTATAGTAGTTATATTCCTGTACATAGGGGGCAGTATTATAGTAGTTATATTTCTGTACATAGGGGGCAGTATTATAGTAGTTATATTCTTGTACATAGGGGGCAGTATTATAGTAGTTATATTCTTGTACATAGGGGGCAGTATTATAGTAGTTATATTCTTGTACATAGGGGGCAGTATTATAGTAGTTATATTCCTGTACATAGGGGGCAGTATTATAGTAGTTATATTCCTGTACATAGAGGGAAGTATTATAGTAGTTATATTCTTGTACATAGGGGGCAGTATTATAGTAGTTATATTCTTGTACATAGGGGGCAGTATTATAGTAGTTATATTCCTGTACATAGGGGGCAGTATTATAGTAGTTATATTCCTGTACATAGGGGACAGTATTATAGTAGGTATATTCCTGTACATAGGAGCAGTATTATAGTAGTTATATTCTTGTACATAGCGGGCAGTATTATAGTAGTTATATTCCTGTACATAGGGGCAGTATTATAGAAGTTATATTCTTGTACATAGGACGTGGTGGGTTGGATGCTGTCTAATGTGGCGCACACTCAGGTTCAGACGGATACGTCAAGTAAGGTAAAGTATTTATTGGTAATCTCGGGACACAACGCGTTTCGGAGTACCAGGGACTCCTTTCTCAAGTGAAATGAGACTGAAAATAGAGTATCCATATATACAAATTGACAATTGACATAGAGACAAGATAAAAGGACATAAATTTCATATAAAATTCATAAGAGTATATAAAAATATATATATAAAAAGAAATGGTTATACACTTGTGTGGCAGTATAATAGAAACATGAGAAAGCGGTGGGAGAGAGAGGTGGATGGATGTAAAGGGGAATGTCTATGTATTCATATATGGGAGGTAGGGGATCGGTGAAATTAAATAGGAGGTCTAAGTGGATGTGGAGATAATTGGTATTGTATTGTACGTTACCTTAAAGATAAATGGTGATCAATTCTGTTGAGGTAAAGCATGGGTACATGAATAAAAACATGAGTAAAACAAAAGTTATTTTAAAGTGAGTAAGTAGTTATCACAGTAGAATAGGGGAGCTAGTTGGCTAAGACTGAATAAATAAATGAGTGAGTGGAAAAAAAATTTTGTGTGAAGGCAGAGTCATCGCTTACCTGTACCAAGGGAGAAGCGTAGTTCCATCCCTGTGGCTGACAGGAGACTCAGGAACGCCAGGGTTAAAAGATGAGTGGGAGGGGAGGAGCTCGCGCCAAGGGAGATGCAGAGAGAGATTACATCTGGATTGACAACCCCAACACCCCTGTATTCTACCACTTACCCAAAGTGCACAAAGACCCCCTCAATCCACCTGGAAGACCCATCATTTCAGGTATCTCCTCGATCTCCTGCAATCTGTCACACTACGTGGACATCAACCTCCAGAAATATGTGGTAGTCCTAGATTCATATTTAAGAGATTCAACAAGTGTTATTGTAGCACTTAAAGACATCAACTGGAAACCGACATACATATGGGTCACACTTGATGTCTCAGCGCTTTACTCAAACATTCCCCATGATAAAGGTATTGAAACAGTGGACCTGTGTCTCAGCCGCGATCCAACCATGCCGAATAAACAAAAACTCTTTATCCTCGACGCTATAAAATTCATACTCACCCATAATGTCTTCACTTTTCAAAATAAGATCTATAGACAGACCCGCGGAACAGCTATGGGGACTAGGTTTGCCCCTAGTTTCGCAAACCTTTATATGGGTGAGTTTGAGAACAACTTCATCCAAAACAACCCCAAATGGGAAGAACATATTGTCTTGTACCGAAAATACATTGATGATCTCCTCCTGATCTGGGATGGCCCAATGGAGAGCATCCTATCCTTTGTCAGCTTCACCAACAACAACGATTGGGGTTTAACATTCACCCCAAACTACTCCAACCACGAGATTGAATTCCTTGACCTACACTTACAATCAATTGAAAACAAAATCCAGACAAAAACGTATTTTAAAAAAGTCGACACCAATAGCTTTCTGCACTATAAAAGTAATCACCATGTTAAATGGAAAAAGAATATCCCCTACAGTCAATTCCGTCGTATACGAAAAAACTGTTCAGAAACCGAAACCTTCATAGAACAAAGTAAAATCCTCTCTAACAGATTTTACGACAAAGGATTTCCCAGTGGAGTTATTAACTCGGCACTAGAACGTTCTAAAAAACTCACACAATCCGAATGCCTCCTTCCTCCCAAAAAGATACTACCAACAGATCCCCAAAAAAACGATTTCAAGATTAACTTCATTACCACCTACAACAGTGAACATAAATCTATTACAAACATACTGGAGAAACACTGGTCGGTGTTACTAAACTTATCCAAAAGCCTAGCAAAAAAACCTAGCGTAATATACAGACGAGCCAAAACACTCAAAAATCATCTGGCCCCCACAAAGTTACGCAATACTACGTCCAGGACCAACCAAAGAAGTTCCGTCCTCCCTGAACTCACTGGCAGCTTCAAATGTGGCCAAGCTGGATGTAAATGCTGCTTAAATATCATCAATAAAGCTAGAACGTTTAAAAGCAACACCACCGACGAGACCTTTAACATCAAGAGTTTCATGAATTGCTCTTCGATGTACGTCATATACCTCCTGGAGTGCCCATGCGGCCTCCAATATGTTGGCCGCACTGTACAACAATTAAAATCCCGTATGAACAGCCATAGGAGCAACACCGCTAATGGCTACGTCAAACATAGCGTCTCAAGACATGGTCTCACACATCACCAGAAAAACTTCACCTCCTATACAATAACACCCATTGAACAAATTCCTGATGGGCACGACCGTTTTAAAAAATTATGCCAAAGAGAGACATACTGGATCTTCGAAATCAACTGCCTCACTCCATACGGCCTTAATGAATCCCTGGAAAATCATTTCTAAATACACACCATCAACAAATCTATCATAAATATCCTGTACACTCTCTAAACGAGTAACACCAACTCTCTAATACTGACGTCTACATCTTTATCATATTCTGTCACATGCAATATGTAACATATGTATACATTTGTTTAATATTTGTATATCATGTCATCCCTTTTTTTTCCCGTATACTCTTTTTATTGATTAATACCGACTCTCTAAGACTGATGTCTATACCTCTGTCATATGCAATATGTAACATATGTGGCATTTTGTTTTAATATTATGGCATCCTTTGTTTTAATATTATGGCATCCTTATTTCTCCTATACTTTTTATATTGAATATGGGTTAAGTTATCCCACTGTCTTGCTACTTTTTTACATTTTACATTTTAAATCTCATCCACCACCTCAGAATACTATCATTATAGACCCTTTCCTATTATTGTCATTATCTATAACATACCCATTTCCAATCATTTTCACTCTTAGTTTAGCATTGCCTGCTTCCCTGCGACATACCCCGACTAAGATACTTCGTTCACTACTCCGCACGCCGGCTACTTTGTGTCGCGCGGTCTGCGCATGCCCCGAACCAAACACGTCGCCGCTAATCCCGGCGGACATATTGTTGGTTTCTAACCAGTGAGCGCACGCGCCTGCATCTCCCTTGGCGCGAGCTCCACCCCTCCCACTCATCTTTTAACCCTGGCGTCCCTGAGTCTCCTGTCAGCCACAGGGATGGAACTACGCTTCTCCCTTGGTACAGGTAAGCGATGACTCTGCCTTCACACAAAATTTTTTTGCCACTCACTCATTTATTTATTCAGTCTTAGCCAACTAGCTCCCCTATTCTACTGTGATAACTACTTACTCACTTTAAAATAACTTTTGTTTTACTCATGTTTTTATTCATGTACCCATGCTTTACCTCAACAGAATTGATCACCATTTATCTTTAAGGTAACGTACAATACAATACCAATTATCTCCACATCCACTTAGACCTCCTATTTAATTTCACCGATCCCCTACCTCCCATATATGAATACATAGACATTCCCCTTTACATCCATCCACCTCTCTCTCCCACCGCTTTCTCATGGTTTCTATTATACTGCCACACAAGTGTATAACCATTTCTTTTTATATATATATTTTTATATACTCTTATGAATTTTATATGAAATTTATGTCCTTTTATCTTGTCTCTATGTCAATTGTCAATTTGTATATATGGATACTCTATTTTCAGTCTCATTTCACTTGAGAAAGGAGTCCCTGGTACTCCGAAACGCGTTGTGTCCCGAGATTACCAATAAATACTTTACCTTACTTGACGTATCCGTCTGAACCTGAGTGTGCGCCACATTAGACAGCATCCAACCCACCACGTTTTACCTCCATCCTGACCGTCCTGGCAACCGCGTCTCGATGACCACTGTCTGAGGGCAGCACCCCTACCATCACAACTGAGCGATAACTAGTGTTGTGCCTAACTTAGCACAACTATATCTGGTGAGCCTCAGTCCTTTTGATTACGTGTAACATCACCAGCTATGTTTAACTAACTCAAAATTACTACTCTATGAGCGCGACCCGGTCTCTCCTTGTTTGCCTTTCTTCTCTCTTGTACATAGGAGGCAGTATTATAGTAGTTATATTCTTGTACATAGGGGGCAGTATTATAGTAGTTATATTCTTGTACGTAGGGGGCAGTATTATAGTAGTTATATTCCTGTACATAGGGGGCAGTATTATAGTAGTTATATTCTCGTACATAGGGGGCAGTATTATAGTAGTTATATTCTTGTACATAAAAGCAGTATTATAGTAGTTATATTCTTGTACATAGGGGGCAGTATTATAGTAGTTATATTCCTGTACATAGGGGCAGTATTATAGAAGTTATATTCTTGTACATAGGAGGCAGTATTATAGTAGTTATATTCTTGTACATAGGGGCAGTATTATAGTAGTTATATTCTTGTACATAGGAGCAGTATTATAGTAATTATATTCTTGTACATAGGGGGCAGTATTATAGTAGTTATATTCTTGTACATAGGGGGCAGTATTATCGTAGTTATATTCTTGTACATAGGGGCAGTATTATAGTAGTTATATTCTTGTACATAGGAGCAGTATTATAGTAGTTATATTCTTGTACATAGGGGGCGGTATTATAGTAGTTATATTCTTGTACATAGGGGGCAGTATTATAGTAGTTATATTCTTTTACATAGGGGGCAGTATTATAGTAGTTATATTCTTTTACATAGGGGCAGTATTATAGTAGTTATATTCCTGTACATAGGGGACAGTATTATAGTAGTTATATTCTTTTACATAGGGGGCAGTATTATAGTAGTTATATTCTTGTACATAGGGGGCAATATTATAGTAGTTATATTCTTGTACATAGGAGCAGTATTATAGTAGTTATATTCTTGTACATAGAGGGCAGTATTATAGTAGTTATATTCCTGTACATAGGGGCAGTATTATAGTAGTTATATTCTCGTACATAGGGGGCAGTATTATAGTAGTTATATTCTTGTACATAAAAGCAGTATTATAGTAGTTATATTCTTGTACATAGGGGGCAGTATTATAGTAGTTATATTCCTGTACATAGGGGCAGTATTATAGAAGTTATATTCTTGTACATAGGAGGCAGTATTATAGTAGTTATATTCTTGTACATAGGGGCAGTATTATAGTAGTTATATTCTTGTACATAGGAGCAGTATTATAGTAATTATATTCTTGTACATAGGGGGCAGTAATATAGTAGTTATATTCTTGTACATAGGAGCAGTATTATAGTAGTTATATTCTTGTACATAGGGGCAGTATATTAGTAGTTCTATTCTTGTACATAGGGGGCAGTATTATAGTAGTTATATTCCTGTACATAGGGGCAGTATTATAGAAGTTATATTCTTGTACATAGGAGGCATTATAATAGTAATTATATTCTTGTACATAGGAGCAGTATTATAGTAGTTATATTCTTGTACATAGGAGCAGTATTATAGTAGTTATTTTCTTGTACATAGGGGGCAGTATTATAGTAGTTATATTCTTATACATAGGGGGCAGTATTATAGTAGTTATATTCTTGTACATAAAAGCAGCATTATTGTAGTTATATTCTTGTACATAGGGGGCAGTATTATAGTAGTTATGTTCCTGTACATAGGGGCAGTATTATAGAAGTTATATTCTTGTACATAGGGGGCAGTATTATAGTAGTTATATTCTTGTACATAGGGGGCAGTATTATAGTAGTTATATTCTTGTACATAGGGGGAAGCATTATAATAGTTATAATCTTGTACATAGGGGGCAGTATTATAGTAGTTATATTCTTGTACATAGGAGGCAGTATTATAGTAGTTATATTCTTGTACATAGGGGGCAGTATTATAGTAGTTATATTCTTGTACATAGGAGCAGTATTATAGTAGTTATATTCTTGTACATAGAGGGCAGCATTATAGTAGTTATATTCTTGTACATAAAAGCAGTATTATAGTAGTTATATTCTTGTACATAGGGGGCAGTATTATAGTAGTTATATTCCTGTACATAGGGGGCAGTATTATAGTAGTTATATTTTTGTACATAGGGGGCAGTATTATAGTAGTTATATTCCTGTACATAGGGGGCAGTATTTTAGTAGTTATGTTCCTGTACATAGGGGCAGTATTATAGTAGTTATATTCCTGTACATAGGGGGCAGTATTATAGTAGTTATATGCCTGTACATAGGGGGCAGTATTATAGTAGTTATATTCTTGTACATAGGGGGCAGTATTATAGTAGTTATATTCCTGTACATAGGGGGCAGTATTATAGTAGTTACATTCTTGTACATAGGGGGCAGTATTTTAGTAGTTATATTCTTGTACATAGGGGGCAGTTTTATTTTAGTCATAATCTTGTACATTGGGGGGAGTATTATTTTAGTTATAAACTTGTACCAGTCTTTTGACTGCCTTTTTGTGTAAAGGGATAATTATTAATGGAACTTTTCACCACCCAAATAAAGGGCAAATGCTGCCTGCGGGCAGCAGGGCGGCACGGTGGCTGAGTGAGTAGCACCTCTGTCTTGCAGCACTGGGGTCCTGGGTTCAAATCCCATCCAGGTCAACATCTGCAAAGAGTTTGTATGTTCTCTCCGTGTTTGCGTGGGTTTCCTCCGGGTACTCCGCTTTCCTCCCACACTCCAAAAACATACTGTTAGGTTGTTTAGATTGTGAGCCCCATGGGGACAGGGACCAATTTGACATGCTTTGTGCAGCGCTGCGTAATCTGTGTGCGCTATATAAATAAAGAGTTATTATTATTATTATAAAATTGAAGTTATATCCACGGTCTACTTCCGGTTGAGGGAGTAGGGTTCCGGCACAGCAGTCAAGCAAGCACCCTCCGCCCCTCACGTGCCTCCTTATATCCATGTAGTCGCAGCAAACTCTTCCTCAGATTCTGCCTCTGCCGTCCATCTCTGATCTGGCCCTGCGTGTACATACATATTATTGCACACCCTGCAGTATATGTACTATATACATATTATTGCACACACTGCAGTATATGTACTATATACATATTATTGCACACACTGCAGTATATGTACTATATACATATTATTGCACACCCTGCAGTAAATGTACTATATACATATTATTGCACACACTGCAGTATATGTACTATATACATATTATTGCACACACTGCAGTATATGTACTATATACATATTATTGCACACACTGCAGTATATGTACTATATACTGTAGATATTATTGCACAGTTCTATACTGTACGCTGCTTTAGAATTGTGATGCAATGGAAAATATTGGTTTTTCACAGATCTTTGGTCTTTTATGCTAAAGTTGTATTGTTATTATGTACAACTCATCCGGAATATTGACTTGTCCAGCATTCTAGAATGTCTCTCTTTAATCCAGTATTATTATGGATATGTTTGGGTCTATGGGGAGTTTAGGATTTTATGATCCTATTAGGTGCCCCTTTAGGAATTAGGTTGGAATCTCTAAAGGATAAACATGACTTGTGTTTTATTTGGTGTCGCTCGGCCATGGTACCTCTCCTCGACCCCCCACTCATACTCTTCTGCTTCTCTACTACAAATGATTTGGCAATCACGTCGGCTTAACAGATCATTGTGGATCCATTCGCTCTTCATGAAATTCAAAGGGTTTTTATACAATTGCCTGGCACAGACGGAAGGTATTAGCTGCCGAATATCTAGTAACGACAGAAGAGGAATAACTGGATTCCACTGCTCGAGATATGTGTCCTCTTGGTTTTGTTTTATACCGACATGTGTTTAACATAAACTTTTGATTACTATTGTGTTTTACACCAAAATTTACCACTGATTGGCTTCTTCATGGATAATAGCATTCAGAGCTCCATATCCCCTGCGGAGTCAGAGGGGAGAATTTAGCAAGATTGCTGTTTCACATGCAAGATAAAACCAGTATCAACTGTGGACCAGCAGATGATATGGAGCAGATGAGGCATGGACCACAATACTGGTCTCCCATTGAGTTCAACTGTAAAACTATGGATGCTCACAGTAAGGCTACATTCACACTACAGTATGGGGGACGTATATACGGCCGTCATATATGCGGCCGACATACGTCCCCCATACACTTCTATGGGCTCACGGCGCCCTACGGGAGCGGTACGGTGCAGCACACGTGCGCCATTACTTCCTATGGAGAGGGGCGGGGGTGAGCTGCCCTCACCTCCTCCTCCTCTCCCCGCGCTGCTGTGTGCCCGCCGTGCTACGTTGCGACGGGCTCACGGCAGTGTGAATTTAGCCTTAGGCTCCATTCACACGGACGTATGATTTCTCCAGTCCCGCATTTACGGGCCGTATATATGTGACGTTTTTCATCCGTATGTAACCCGTATTTTATACGTCCCCATAGACTTCTGGGGCATACGGAACTGAAATACGGGAGAAAATAGGACATGCTCTATATTTTTATACGGCCAGTATACGGTACGGTACGGAACGGAGTTAACAATGGCAATATAAATGGTCAGATGTATTGTCCATTGAAATGAATGTGGGCGTATGTAATCCGGAAAATACGGTACGGTACGGATACGGCCGTTTTCATATGTCCGGGTGAATGTAGCCTTACTGATATCACTACCTCGATAGCATGTAAGGTTTAAGTAGTGCATAGGACCTGCGCTGGTCCTAAACTTGTCATGTAGCCTTTTTCAGATTTTGAGGTTAAAGTGATGAAGATGACAGGTGCTTTGTGGGGGGATGGGTGGGACACAATGGGGCACATTAACTTACCCGCTCCTGTCGCGATCCTGCGGCATGTTTTCAAAGAAGATTCGGGTCTTCCAGCGATTCACTAAGGTCGTGCGCCCAATGTCCACCAAGTGTCGCTAGAGGTCTGCTAGAGTTCACCAACCTATTCCTGGTGCATGTAAGCGCGTGTCAAGCGACACATTTTTTTTTTTTTTCAATACCGTCGTTTTTTTGAATCCATCTGGTTTTCCAACGGCCACGCCCCCGATTTCCATCGCATGCAACCCGGCGCCGATGCACCACAATCCGAGCGCGTGTGCCAAAAACCCGGGGCTATTCTGCATAAACCGGTAATTTTCGGGAAACCCGACGAAAAAGAGCGATTCGGGCCCTTAGTAAATGACCCCCTATCTGTCAGAAGGGTAAATATATAGATAAAAACTAGACCCAGATTAAAACCTTACAGATAATGCCCTTTTTCGTTTTTGTGCTTCCATTTTTTGCCACAATTATTTTTTATGCTCCTTCTTTAAAAATCCATAACTTTATTGAAGTTCTGTGTACAAAGCTTTATCACTTCCTACTGATGGTATTTAATATTGTAAGCCGTGTACTGGAAAGCAGGAATAAAGTTCCAAAAGTGGTGAACTAAAAAAATGCATATGGACCATTTGCTTGTGGGGTTGTATCTTCACGGGATATCACTATTATGTAGGTTTTATGATGTTTTCATAGATTTAAAATAAATTTAAACCTTTTGTACTGGAAAAACATTTCTATGTTTCCGCATATTCTGACGCTAATATCTTTTTCTTATGCGTGTAATTTTTTTGTGGGGAAAGATGTTGTTTTCATTGCTATGATGTTGGGGGCAGAATGACCTATTCGGACATCGGGTGCTATTTTCCATTACGGGGTTCATCATCATGAACAATCGTTTTTATATTTTGATTGGACGTTTTGGGATGCATATATGCTTAACATATATTTTGTTTGTTTCTTTTTATATCAGTTCTAGGGAAAGGTGGATGAGGTTGAACATTCTCTTTTTTTAATGTGATTTCTTGTTAGTTTTTCTAATTTGTTGCATCTTCTTAGAGTAGGTTAACCCTAGTGAGTCTGATTGTTCCTACCATATACTGTAATATAAAATTATTATAAAAAGATAGAGACACAGAGAAGGAACAGTCCCTCCTAGTGCAAGATTACCATTATCCTCTGACAGGAGGTCTCCTACTTAAGGACACCCGACTTACAGACGACCCCTCTGCCCACTGTGACCTCTGGTAAAGTCTCTGGTTGCTTTACTTTAGTCCCAGGCTGCAATGATCAGCTGTAAGGTGTCTGTAATGAAGTTTTATTGATAATCCTTGGTCCCATTTCAGCTAAAATTTTGAAAATCCAAATGTCACTGGGACAAATTTTTTTTTTTTTTCCGTTTGGAACTACAATTATAAAATATACAGTTTCGACTTACATACAAATTCAACTTAAGAACAAACTGATGGACCCTCTATTGTAGGTAACCCAGGGACGGCCTGTATTGGGTAGCTTTAGTACTGCAGCCAAGTCCTCTCCATGAAGGATTAATCCCCGGAGGTTAACACCAAAACAACACTGGGTAAAGGGTGAGTAATATCTAATCCTATGAATACCTATAAAAGAAAAATTTGGACCTTCTACGGGCACTGGCATTCAACAAAGTATCAAAAATAAAGAAGGATACAAAGAATTTCCCGCTGCTACAATGGGCACTTCATAAGGTTTGATGGTCAAATAACACACTTACTAAGTTTTATAGAGAAACATATCCTCATAAAGACACCCTCCTAGAGGCGTGGCTAGAGATCATGTGATCCAGAAGAATTTTGTATGGTCAAATTTCCCATACAAATAAATAAGTAAATAATACAGTAACCCTATGGTATAATCATTGCAGATGTGAAACACCGTTCTGCACGCGTGTCTCCGGGACATCTGCGATCTGCTCCGGAGACACGCGTGCAGAACGGTGTTCTCCGCAATAGTATTTGAAGAACAATATGTGTAGAGAACAACTTGCAGATGTTGCCAAACATCTGCAATGTGTTCTTCACACATATTGTTCTTCAAATACTATTGCGGAGAACACCGTTCTGCACGCGTGTCTCCAGAACAGATTGCAGATGTTCCCGAACATCTGCAATCTGTTCTGCACTGTGTTCTTTCACTGTTTTCTTCAATTAAACAATTAAATTAAATGTTTTAATTGTATCTTTTTACTGTTCTTCACTTTTTTTTTTTTAAATTAAATGCTCGTTATCGAGCAGGGCAAATACTCGTCCGAGCAACGAGCCGGTCCGAGTATGCTAATACTCGACCGAGCATCAAGCTCGGACGAGTATACTCGCTCATCACTAATGTTTACCTATATCACAATTCAGGTGATGCACTTCCCGTCCAAACACCATCGCACTCTTACCATAGCCTGCTTACATCCCGGAAGAGAGGATTGAGACAAAGAATGGTGAAGTATAGGGAGTTAGATGGAGCAAACCAAATTCCCATGGAAAGCATCAGCCCATCTTAGCTGGATTGCAGTGTACTAGACTATGCAAAGTTTAAACACGAATGATATATTGTAAATAGAGGGAGGGGCCATATCCCTGGCCAATCACAGCAATAGTAGCCAGAGGCATCAATTTGCTAGTTCGGCTGTGCAGCCACCAATATGTCTGGACTTAGACAGACTTAGAGCCTGAAGAAGCATTTGTTTTACATCTTGTTCTATACATGAACGTCATCATAGGCTAAAATTTGCCATGGCTCTGTTCTGTCAGGACCGGAGATAGTGGATCCTCTAAACCACCGCGGACGATGACACAAGCCAACACCTAGGACCGGAGTCTAAGTGGCACCCGGTCTTCACCAGAGCCCGCCGCCAAAGCAGGATGGTCTTGCTGCGGCGTGGTGCCGCCAGGTCGTTCGCGGTGGCAGACAAGGTCAAGGTACAGGAACGGCAAACAATCTCGTAGTCGGGGACAGGCAGGAGGTCAGGATGGGCAGCGCAGGATCAGAATCGGGAACGTAGCAATAGGTGAATGGTGAAGTATAGGGAGTTCGCAGGCAGCGAAGGAGCGTAGTCAGGAATGGAACCGGAGTCAGAATGGGAAATCACAATAACAGTAGAGGGCATCAGACAAAGCTTTCTCTAAGGCACGAGGCACAGCAGTGTGTGCAGGAAGAGGCAGGTGCACTGGCCCTTTAAATTTCCTGAATACCGGGAAGGGTGCACACGGACCACGGACGGGAATCAGGAGCGGGGAGAGGTGAGCAGAGTGAGCACCACGCCTGCGAACACGGAGGGGCACGGGTGAGCCATGTGCGCATCAAGTAACGTATTATAACGGTTGAAGGTAGTTGGCACAAGCCCTTACTGAGTAAATTGGTTTGGTGATTACTTAAGGGGCAATATGACAAATTCAGTACTGTTAACTGTTAGCCAATATGTAATTAGTTGTTATTTAAAATGTTACTCCACTTAACAGAAAATGCTGAGGACATAGACTGTAATGGAGAATTAATGTGCTACTTGCCCTGTAATCAGTCCGTTGATTTTCTCGGTATGGCCGGTGTTGTGTTGAGACGTCATCTCAGTGAGGAAATGTGCAGTGATGGGAGTTACACATCAATACTGTGGTAACAGAGCAGGGAAGTCTGTCACATCACTGGGAGCAAAGCATAAGAGAGAGGAGGAGTTACTGAGAACGAAAGGATCATGGGACTTGTAGTTTTCAGTGGTAGCTGGTAGATAACTCCGCCTTCTTAAGAAAGCCCATAACATTTTTTGAATCATAAAATCAAACTATTTAATCTTCCTATTGTGACTAATGTCATATTGATTTATTTATTGTATCAGACATTCATATTCCCGGAATACCCCTTTAATGTTTTTCATATTTGTTTTTTCGCCCCCCTCTTGTACATCATTTATCCTCTCGTTCCAGTTTTGTAATTCACTCTTAATCTGTGATGCTGTTTAATAATAAAGAGGACGTAGACACTTTGTGAATGGGCTAAACATTTAGAACCAATCTGAGATGTCAGTAGAATCTATTTTGGATGATGTGAAGGTGACTCTATATTGACTGTTTTTACATTTTTTTTTTCCATTTAGAATGGAGCGAAGGTTTAGATTGTTGTATTGTATTCCATTATTGTATTTTCCAATTTAGTTTTGTCCTCCTGTAATTTCTGATCCAATTCTTTCAAGTCTAATGTATCCACAAAGGTCAGTGATGTGGCCCGAATAGTTCTAGAACAGTCCGATAATATATAAGTATATATACAATATAAATGTGTCATGTAATCTTATCCCACAATATTCTTATTTCGTCCATTAACCGTTTCTCCAGTTCCTGCACCAGACTCATCAAATTCAAATCAACACCATCGCCATTATTAGTGTCATCTGAAATTGCAGCTGCCTTGCTATGGTTTTTTTCTTTTTTTATTTCACTCTTTATTTGTGTCATTTTTTTCAAAACAAAAATTTCGAGAGAAATTAGAGTGAAAGATATTGAGATACATAGAAGCACAACACATTAAATTGTGAACCAAATATCCCTTGAGAATGCTGTAGCCACACTGATGCAGAAACATATCTTGTTTGACCCTTATACTCTATAATTCTAAAATTATGATAATGAGGCTCTCTCACTCCTGTGGCTGCCCCGCGCTTCTCCTCAACCTAATTATGCACTGCTCCAGCCGAGAATACATCATTGCTGTCTTGCCCCTGACAGGCAGAAGTAATCAATCGGTGCACCATCCCCCAGCTGCCGTGTCTGAGTCATCCAGCTCAGGTTGATTAATCCTGTCTGGACAGTTCAAGCAGCTCCTGTGTATGTGGAAGTATTGTGTTTTTGGACCACAGCCAGCCTGCAACCCAGCTTTACCAAGGGTCTTAATTATTATCATAGTTTTTTTCAGCAAAACCACTCAATTCAGAGATTAAACAAGATATGTTTGTGCATCAGTGTAGCTACAGCATTCTCAAGGTATATTTGGTTCATAATGCATAAAAGCAAATGTTCTATAAACAAGAATAAATAAACATTTGTCAAATACCATGGGTGGTTTCAGATAAGAAGCATAAGTATGATAGCACCATAAGTAGCCCAGCACAACAGTGATGTTTCGGGACCTTGCTATGTTTTTAACTGCAATTTTCCAAGTGCTGGTGAATTTTTCTTACCTAATCTTTATACTGCGGCCAGACGATCCAGGCAGTGCTAAACTGCTTCTTATATAATCCAAAAATACTATTATATTGTATTATGCTTTTGTATGTATGTTTCTTAAAGGGGTTATCCGGGTCTTAAAAATTACTGAGGGCTGGGCTGGGATGGGCTATTTAAAAATAATTAACATGTACTTACCTCGTCTGGTGCCGCCGATGTCCCGCGCCGCGGCTCGTCTCCTCTGTGCGCCGGTTTGTATACAGGGGCGCACAGGGATATCCGGCCGTCCGGAAGCTCCCATCCGACACCATCTCCCAGCACTTACAACACTGAGAGATAGGGACGGATGGGAGGAGCCGGCCACACCGCGGAGCTCCCTGTGCGCGGCTTCTATGCTCCTGTAAACAAACAGGGGCACGGATCGAAGAGAGCGCGGCGCAGGACATCGGCGGCACTGGAAGAGGTAAGTACATTGTGAAAAATTAAACATTCACAATGGATTAAATGGAAAAAGGCTCCACAAAGGTTGATACCCAATTTCTCCCGAGTGCCGATACCCCATATTTGGTGGAATTCTGCTGTGTGGGCGCACGGACGGGTATAGAACTGAAGGAGGCGCCATGCAGAGCAGATTTACATTCACAAGTTCCTTTATAGCTGGTGATTACTGATACAACATTATACTGTATGGAGGACATGGCAGGAGAACAAAAGTTGCTCTTTCTGTCTATGTTATTGCTATTTTAGATTTCAGTTTTTCTGTAGTTACGTTTATCAGTAAAAACTTTCTTTGCAGCTATCACAGTCTGCGGCTTATATAGAACATCTCAGCTTTACAGTAGGAAGAACAGATGTAGTGTATTTTCTGCATCAAAGTCCAACACGTACAGTGCCTGAGATTCAGTAACACATCCTGCTCGGCTCTTACGTGGGAAGTTTTCAGATGAGAAAGTCCTTTTAGATTTTGGCAAAGAAAAATCTTAGGACATATTGGGGCACATTTACTTACCCGGCCCATTCGCGATCCAGCGGCGCGTTCTCTGCACAGGATTCGGGTCCGGCTGGGATTTAAGATGGTAGTTCCTCCGCCGTCCACCAGGTGGCGCTGCAGCGCCGAAAATAATCTTAACGCCCCGGAATGCACCATCCCATAGAAGGTGAAGGTGAGCGCTCCCCAAGCGACACATTTTCGGTTTTTAAATGCGACGGTTTTTCCGAATACGTCGGGTTTTCGTTCGGCCACGCCCCCTCGATTTCTGTTGCGCGCATGCCGGCCCCGATGCGCCACAATCCGATCGCGTGCGCCAAAAACCCGGGGCAATTCATGTACAAGCGGCGCAAATCGGAAATATTCGGGTAACACGTCGGGAAAACGCGAATCGGGCCCTTAGTAAATGACCCCCATTGTATGAGATTCTTCTACCTCCCATATTGAATATATCCAAGTAGATTGGATACAGACAGATGTCCATCAAAGTTTCAGTGGAAGAACTGGCGGAACTTCTCAAAAAAGGTCAATTAGTTTCCCTGTATCAACTGGACATCATTTGCCAATATACTATATAATATTCATAACCCCTTACCTAATAGTGCGTCACACATCGGTGCCCGTACAAGGTGGGTATTTGCTGCATATTGCAGCAAACACCCACTGGTAACACCTGCAGTCGGTGCTGGCACTAATTGCGGGTGTTAATCATGTACATGCCTCCGGCAAAGCTGCCAAAGGCATTTAAATTCCGGCGGTACGCGGGCGCCACCATATTGGATTTGATTGCCGCCCCCGGTGAAGTCATCAGGGGGGTGCCGCCTGGTAACAGCCTCGTGTCACACAAGGAGACAAAGCTGTCTTGTTTTATCCCATCTATGACAATGTGCAATGTGTTATTTAGTTCTGACCATTGTTTAAATTTATGCCAATAAGCTACAACCTGTGCCAGTTTTCTGGAGCAGATTCTTAATAAAGCATAAGATATTATAAAGATGAGTACATTGCATGAGGTTGTTATAAAGACCGGATATGTGTACATCAGAGTTTCTTATTATAGAGTATAGATGGGGGAATCGGGTAAAGTACCAGAGCTGATTGTTGAAGGGAACCAGTCTAGGCGATTTGGGACACTAATCTACCCACAGGTCCTTACAGACCTGTATGATTTTTAAAGGAAATCTATCACCAGGATGAAGGACTGTAAAAGAAGCACACTGACATACTGGTGTGTGTACCTGATGGCAGAATCTGCTCTTCTTTAAGCTTCCTATGGCTTTGGTTTTTTTTGTTTTTTCTTTAAAAGGGATTTAAAAATCATGCAAGTTAGCCCAAGGGCCTCCATTAACATCTATGGAGTCTGGAGCCCCTCGGGCTAATTTTCATAATTTTAAAAGCTTTAAAAAAAAACAAACAAATAGGGCATAGTAAGCTAAAAGAAGAGCGGATCCTGCCAGCGGGGGTGCAGACCAGTATGTCAGTGTGCTTGGTTTACAGTCCTTCATCCTGGTGTTAGATGCCTTTTTAGCAATGAGTGAAAAATAGAGCACTAAATTTTTACTTATCTCGTTCCATTTGTTGCAGCAAGTGAAGCCAGCGTATTACACTCCGCCTTCACTGTGCAAGCGCCTTAGGTACAGCACATGTGCAATGAAGCCAGGGCATTATCCGTCACTTGGCGCATTGCAAGACAAAGCCTCGGCACGGGATCTAACAAATAAATTCTCGATGTAGAGACTTCAAAGAGGTCGATTTGGGATCTTAAAGGAAACCTACCACTTTGGATAGGGCTTGAGCTGGTGAGCTGGTGCCAGCACTTATCTTTGTTATGTTTTTAAACAGTTTTAAAGCGTTTTAACACTTTATTAATGTTTATATCCGAACTAGCTTCCCCGCACCGTGCTCTGCACTCGGCGCACCATGCGCGCCACCCTGTGTGCGCCTGAATAGGAAGTGGTAGCGCGCATGGTGCGCCGAGTGCAGAGCATGGTGCGGGGAAGCTAGTTCGGATATAAACATTAATAAAGTGTTAAAACACTTTAAAACAGTTTAAAAACATAACGAAGATAAGCGCACCCTGAGCTGGTGCACAGCATGTCCTGCTTATAAGCCCTATCCGAAGTGGTAGGTTTCCTTTAAACCTCAGGTTCATAAGAAGCTGTAGTCATTTTAGGGTCCCAATTCAATCAGTGGCGTAACTAGGAGAGACAGGGCCCCCTAGCAGGCTACTGCATGGGGCCCCCCTTCCCACTTAAAAGATATACATATTAGTATACTCACACATGCGAGTTACAATCACATATAAATACACACATGTGCATATACACATACATACAGTGCCATATGCAACATACTCACATACAGTGTATACAGACACCATATACACATCATAGATACTGGTGCTCATCCTCCATTCTTTATTGTGTCAGGTCAGATGACGGGGCCCCCTGACACCGCGGGCCCCATAGTGGCTGCTAAGGCTGCTACCGCTGTAGTTACGCCCCTGCTGACTCTTCTTTACCCCTTAACAACTTGGCCCTTTTTTGAGTTTCCGTTTTTTTGTTCCCCACTATCAGAAATCCATACATTTTTTTTTCTATCAACAGAGCTATTTGTGGACTTGATTTCTGTATAAAAATTGGACTTTGCAGTGACCGTATTGAAAAAATCGAAACGTGGTTAAATTGGCGAAAACCAATTGGCTCCACTGTCTTGTAGGCTCTGTAGTTACTGCCACTATTTGTTCCAAATGAGACCTTCCCTTTATTCCTTGAGTTGGTACAATTGTGGGGATACCAAATTTATATACGGTCGATGTAAATATGTTTTTTTAATAGATTTTAAAAATATGAAGAAACTGGGAGAAGAAACTGAAATAGCACAGAGGGGATCTGGTAACGCCCCCATCTCTTTTAATGACATGTAACTCCTTAGATAAGAAAAAAATGATGTTGCGTGACTTTACATTGGGAGGTCTTGTAATTATTATTATTATTATTTAATAACACATAGATGTGGAAACGCTCTGGTTAGATAGGAAAGAACATAATTAGCCGTCGTCTGTTGTGGGGATTAGTAACATGTTGCAGTAATTAAGTCTCCAATTAATCAGAAGATGCTTTCTCCGCTTTGGGTACCAGGAATGGTCAGTACAGACTTCAATCGTCTCTCACTTTGCAATTTTGGGGACCATTTAGTGTCTGAGTTTGAGTTTGTCAGAAATGTATCAAAATGTAATCACAGGAGAATGTTACATCAGCCAATGGCTATCATTAGTAAAAGTAAACTAATTACAGTTAACATTCCAGAATTAAAGGGGTCGTCCCATTTCAACAAATTAATGCTATTGCTTGTATTATAAAAACATATACAATTCTCCAATATACTTTCTGTATCAATTCCTCACAGTTTTTTAGATCTCTGCTTGCTGTCATACTATAGAAAGCTTCTACGTTTACTTCCAGTGGACAGGAATCTGACCGTGGTCACACAGGTGCACAGCTCGTTAGTATCATTGGGAGGAATCAGAGCTGTGTGATATAACGAGCTGTGCACCTGTGTGGCCATGGTCAGATTTCAGTCCTCTGAAGGTAAACATAGAAGCTTCCTATAGGATGACAGCAAGCAGAGATCTAGAAAACATGAAGAAATGATACAGAAAGTATATTGGAGAATTGTATCATTTTTAATCATACAACATTAACATTATTTTGTTGTAATGGGAATAGCCCTTTAATACTTATTTTAGGTCTCCATACATTCAAAGTCAGCCATAGTTTTATGAAGCAAAACCTTGACTGCCTTTGTACGTAGTGCTAGGAATTTGGCTTTATAACCCGTCCCCTCCACTTCAAAGAGAAAGAATCATATTGAAAGAAACCCACTATCAAAATCCAATGATGAGCCAGAAGGGCTCTGGGTAAGTTACCAGAGCCCCACCAAGCTGCAGATTCACAGGCTGTTACACTGTGACTCCCTCCCCCTTGCTCCTGTTCAGTGCTTCCCCCTCCCTTGCCTTATGTAATGTCACACAGTCGGAGGCTTGAAGTAAAACATTCTGCCCCCCAGAGCCATTAATCCTCAACAGGAAGGAGGCCAGGGGTAACAAATATAGGAACATGACCTTCTTGGGGTATTAGAGACTGAGGTGGGGTGGAGACATATTTACCCACCATCAGCACAGTTACACATCATTACTATGGTAACAGAGCAGGAAAGCCTGTTACATTATTACTGAGAGCAAAGCATAAGAGAGAGGAGCTGTTATTGAAAACTGAAGGATCATGGGACTTGTAGTTTCCAGTGGCGGCCATCTTGGTGATAACTCCACCTACTTTAGAAAGCCCATAAAATTTTTTGAATCATAAAATCCAACTACTTAAGCTCCATTTTGTGACTAATGACATTGGGTTTTGTTATATTCATTTATTTATAGCATTATGGGTTTTTGTATCAGACCCGGAATACCCTGATAACTTAGTTTTTGTATTTTTAACCCCCCCAAAAAATAATTACATTTCTAATGCTAAAGTTCTTACTTTGTTATCCAAGTGTCTTTTTTTCCTCTTTGACAAGGTTGTTTTCTAGTCTGAATTTGTGCACAGGCACAATCAGAGGATTCGGTGCTGGATGCATTGTGTTCCTCATGTCCAGAAACCCTCACAGGACTGGTACTGGTCTCTCTTGAAATCATTTTTTGCTATATCTGGGCACGTCAGGAAACCTCTGAGAACCAGCATTGTGGTTAGCGATGGCTTAAATTTCCCCGGCACAAAGTTGCCTCAGCAGCAATGGACAGTGTCCCTTCCGACCAGGACTGGTTTCACTGCTACCGATCACTGTAATATCTGTATGTAACCTCTAGCATTGTCTATATTGTATGTATGTAACAATGTAAATAAGGTTAAGCAAGTAAGTAACGAGCATGTATGTAACCGTGCCGTACACGGTTTGGTGTAACTATACGCCTGTTGGAAGGAGGAAGCCGCAGCACCGAAGAGTAAAATATGAGGAAATCTTTATTGGTGCATCATCAAGGTATAAAACAGCGACGTTTCGATTCTAATGCGAATCTTTTTCAAGCATAAAAAACATGACCAAAACAAACATATATATAGGGAAATTAGTGATGACATCATTTCCTTTAGTGACGTAAACAGAGCTTAAAAGTGCATATTTATCATATAAATTCATATAAACATAGTTTTGACAAGAGGTATAGATAGATTATAACAATCAAAGGTGCAATCTATTGTGCAATACAGTATAGAACAGAGAAGTATAGGGCCGTGATCAAAGCTCTACAGGTGTATCTCATTAGTGACGCAAAATAGAAAGGTCCTCAATACGATCGGGGCCGACTGCCCCCACTGCGCATGCGTGGTTATTGTGGTAGTCAAGACAACATCCTTCCTTCATTTTCAGTTTCTTTGCCGGCTTTGTTTGTCCCGATCATGTGATCCATAATCACGTGACCCGAGCCTCGGACACATGACCCTCTGAACATCAGAGGGGACGACGATTGCAATGCCAGCATCAACGACATATAAGGTAAGTATATTATACGAATATATTGCAAAAAGGATCACAAGTATCTGGAGCAATCAGACAATGTACATCGATAATCAACCAATATTTAAAAAGTATCTTTATGTGTAATATCCATATGCTCCCCACACCCGGAGGTCCATCAATTGTATATCATAATTTATAACTGTCACGTATTGGTATCGGATGGCACACCCATGAATCCCCACAGCAGAAAAATAATTTACCATAAAAAGATATAATAAATTCGGAGGTCCACTCATCCATCTCATAGATTCCATACTGGTTTATTGAGTACCGTAGGGGATTTATAACGTACATTAAATATTCAAGCCAAATTTTAGCCAGATCATATAGATCAGTATGTGCAACCCCTCAATGTTTGGTACCAAACAGAAGAAACCAATCAGACCACACATAACGGACATGTATAAATAAATTCGTGAGGACACCGTAGGAGTATATCACTACTTGGGTCGACCAATAGGTCCAAAGCAATATATTTGTCCGGGTGTGGTATAATATATAGAAGATCATCATATAATGGTTTTTTTCAACATAGACATACATGCACCTCCATGCTATAAAAAAATCAAAAACAAAAGAGAAAAGGGGGGGTTTTAAATTGATATGCCATACTGGTACCTGAAACACGTAACAGTCTCTATCAAGGAAGGGGATGGAACCACACAAGGAAGTAGAAGGGTGTCAGATATCGATCTATGAGGTAATAAGTTCATATGATATGTCTGGAAAGAAACATATACAGGTGATTAGGTATGTGAGTATAGTATAAAGTCATTTCGCATAAAAACAAAGGAGCATAATGATCCGATAGTCACTGGAAATAATAATTTAAATCGGTCAGAAGAAACTTATTTGGTACGAACAAGGTGCATATATCCCTCAGAAGAGCCTAAATAACTCCTCCCATCTTAAATTCCCTGTTTAGCCCATTGGGTTCAAGTGAGTCCAATTCATAGATCCATCTCAGTTCAAGTCGTTTTAATGATCTTTCCCTATCACCTCCTCTACGATGTTTCTGTACTCCGTCTATAATCCGAAATCGGAGTTGTGAGACGTGGTGGTGGTTCTTGAGAAAGTGGTCTGGAAGGGGTAGATCTGTTTTTCCAGTTCTAATTGTCGATTTGTGTTGATTTATGCGCATGCGACACTCCTGTGTAGTCTCACCTACGTATAGGTAACCACATGGGCATTGGATCAAATAAATAACAAATTTAGAGGTACATGTAAAATGTTGCTTAATGTGATATCTCCTACCCGTACGAGGGTGACAGAATGTGTCTCCTTTTAACATGTTATTACAATTACAGCAGTTTAAACATGGAAAACTGCCAGTTTTCCCATTAGTTGACTGGCCCAGACCTGCACAGATATCAGCATGCACCAGACGATCCCCAAGATTTTTTGGTCTCCTATATGCCATAATCGGAGGATTTTGAAACTCCGTTATGTTTGGTAGGGAGTCCCTGACGATTGACCAATTATTCCTCAAGATGTTTGCCACTTTATTGCTTAAGGAGCAAAAGGTGGATATGAATGGAATTCTATTGGATGTTGTTTTTTTCTTGTTTTTTGGTTGTAAGAGTGTATACCTTTCACAGTCTCTGCTGTGGGGATTCATGGGTGTGCCATCCGATACCAATACGTGACAGTTATAAATTATGATATACAATTGATGGACCTCCGGGTGTGGGGAGCATATGGATATTACACATAAAGATACTTTTTAAATATTGGTTGATTATCGATGTACATTGTCTGATTGCTCCAGATACTTGTGATCCTTTTTGCAATATATTCGTATAATATACTTACCTTATATGTCGTTGATGCTGGCATTGCAATCGTCGTCCCCTCTGATGTTCAGAGGGTCATGTGTCCGAGGCTCGGGTCACGTGATTATGGATCACATGATCGGGACAAACAAAGCCGGCAAAGAAACTGAAAATGAAGGAAGGATGTTGTCTTGACTACCACAATAACCACGCATGCGCAGTGGGGGCAGTCGGCCCCGATCGTATTGAGGACCTTTCTATTTTGCGTCACTAATGAGATACACCTGTAGAGCTTTGATCACGGCCCTATACTTCTCTGTTCTATACTGTATTGCACAATAGATTGCACCTTTGATTGTTATAATCTATCTATACCTCTTGTCAAAACTATGTTTATATGAATTTATATGATAAATATGCACTTTTAAGCTCTGTTTACGTCACTAAAGGAAATGATGTCATCACTAATTTCCCTATATATATGTTTGTTTTGGTCATGTTTTTTATGCTTGAAAAAGATTCGCATTAGAATCGAAACGTCGCTGTTTTATACCTTGATGATGCACCAATAAAGATTTCCTCATATTTTACTCTTCGGTGCTGCGGCTTCCTCCTTCCAATGAGCCATTTTTGAAGTCCTGAACGCCTGGACCTCTAGCTGCGGGCACCAAATCCCTGAAGGGATAAGTGTGGATTGCTGTCCTCCTTCTCGATTTTCTGTAACTATACGCCTGAACACTGTGTACAAAAAAATTGTCCCTCAGGGGATTAATAAAGTTTTATCATATTGTAAAAAAAAATAGCACAACCTCTTTATTCAAAACCAGGCATATTTATCACACAAAATGTGCCAAATAGATAATTATGCCAACAAAAACCATCACCACAGGCGATAAATGAAGCTATAAAACGACTATGATCCCCCCCATCGGGGTTCACAATAAGGGTGTGGCCACATGTGGCATTCCCTTTGCATCTATCCTTCCTTAAATTTCTTTGAGATAGCACAAGAAGACAGTCACGAGTGCTCCCACAACCCATGTCTTGGGTCGAGGGGTCACCTGTGCCCTTCCGTGTGCCCCAGCGCCCCATGGCTTGTACTCGACCATCCTTGCTCCTGCTTCCAGTACGGCGGCTCTGCGTGTCCGTCTCCAAGGGAGTGTGCTCACCGGCTTCAGAAGATTTATAGGGCCAGCGTGCCGTTAATTGGAGTTGGCCATACCCAGAATCCTTTGTAATTCAGCATCTCCCTGAACACCCTGCCAGATCTTTGTGTCCTACAGCCTTAGAAAACGCTTGTTTGATGCCTTGTGCTATTGTTCTGTATTTCCGTTGTGACCCCGGTTCTGCTATTGACTTTGATCTTGGTCTGCCTGCCTTGACCTCCTGCCTGTCCCCGACTACTATCCTGTTCAACGTCTGGGTACCTCGCCTTGGCTGCCACAGCGGATAAAGCCCCACCTGTGGAACGACCTGGTGGTACCACGCCACAGCAAGTCCAACCCGCTTTGCGTTGGGTTCTGGTGAAAACCAGATGCCACTTAGATTTCGGTCCCAAGTGTCGGCTTAGGTCATCGTCCGTTGTGGTCCAGTGGGCCCACTACCCCTGGAGCCCGACAAAGACCTGATTTGAATAAAATGCTCTCACAATACTCAACAGAAAGATGAAATCTAAGGACAACCATCTTACAATACTCAATGTGAGACGTCTTCAGCCAAAAGGAAAGATAAGCTACCATATCGAGGCCAAAACCTCAGAGCCTTAGTTTTCCAGCATCTTTGTGTTTGTCCTTCCAGATAATTTTAGGATTTGTGCTATTAAAATCAATGTGGGAGAGTTCTGCACTATATTTAACGTCTCGATGTGATGGGACTCTTCAGAATAGACGCTGATGATCTGTATTCAGTAATATAGTCCCTCTGCTTACAGCAGTTTTAGTTTGTCTCTAATTTGGACAAGATTTGCATAACTAAGTATCTAGAATCACGTAAATTACATACAGTTTATATTTATCGAATGTTTTGTGCCTGGTGTTTTTATTCTGTTTTTGGTTACCCAGCTGTGGAGGGTGACTGGAGTTTCTTTGCAATGTTTGGCAATGACATCAACTACAAGTAAATATAGTATCATTGTTTATCAGGGTTGTCCAGGGTGGCTTGGGGTGCGATGAAAAAAATTTTATTAGGACTTACCTCTTCCGGCGCTCCCGGTATCCCGCGCCGTGCACTCTCTGTGCCGTGCCCCTGTTCTGTCCTCGAAACTCCACTCTTGCAGCTTTGGCCGCCGGTCATGCCAACCCGACCACTGTGCCAAAGCTTTATCAGGTGCTAGGATATGGTGATGGGTGGACATGACTGGCTGGCCCGAAAGCTGCAAGAGCTGAGCTTCCGTATCCCTCTAAACAAACAGGGGCCCAGCACGGAGAGAGTGCGGCGCAGGACACCGAGAGCCCTGGACGAGGTAAGTAAGAGTTCATTTTTTTACACAACCCCCAACCTCCTCACTATTTTTAGGTGGTCATGGACATTGGACAACCTCTTTAAGCTAATGGATAGTGACCTATGTATACTAGAAAGATTCTCACCTCCCTCCAGATCTGTTCCAAATCTTCTCGTGATCAGGTTGTATACTTTCTGTACTTTCTGTAACTTGAGGCTGGAGCAGGTGATACATGGAGGACTTTATTTTTAAAAGAAATCTGCCATGGTAGACCCCTAACACTTTTATGTTTTTCCAATGCATTGCAGTCCTCTGCTGTATTTTTTTTATATCCAGGAGTGGGTATCACTTCTGCCTTGCAGCGCTGGGGTCCTGGGTTCAAGTCCCATCCAGGTCAACATCTGCAAAGAGTTTGTATGTTCTCTCTTTGTTTGCGCGGGTTTCCTCTGGTTTACTCCCAAACTCCAAAAACATACTAATTTGACATGCTTTGTGCATCGCTGCGTAATCTGTGTGTGCTATATAGATAAAGAATTAGTTTAAAAAAATAAAGAATTATTATTATTTGTCAAAGAAAAATTTAGCAATATATATAGATAAGCCTGAGGGGCTCTGAGGTGTCAAGAAAGCTCCTCCATGCTCTGCTAACTTTTAATTTTTTCACTCCTCTTGTGCAAAGCTGGCTGCCTCGTACCTCCCCTGCTTCAGGCAGAGAGCCAGCGACGTCACCTGCCTCACTACAAAAAAGTCTTATAGAGACTTCAGGCTGTCATGGAAACTCATCGTCAGCCCCCATTGCTCCCGTCCAGCGGCAGTCAAGGGGTTAATACCTGCGAAAGGTGTTAGCACCGATCGTGGGTGTTACCGGTGGGTGATCGCTTCAGTATGCGGAGGTGCTTGAGCCCTCTCCATACCCCTGTAACAGACGTGGGATTACTAGTACATCACACATCATTAAGGAATTAGACAACATTTTTTTTTTCTTTTTAGCTTTTTTCTTCAAGCTCCCCATATCCCATGTCAAGATACCCGTAGCATTGATCATGTTTATGATTTTACTCCAAATAATATTCTTCACACTTGAAGGAGTTTTTGCAAACTTTGACCCAAAAAGAACGTAACATTTTTCAACAACCCTGAAAAATAATGAAAACATCTGACCAAATAAGTAGAGTAATAAAAAAGGGGATTAGCAGCTATCAATGGTATGTTCACAGAGGAGCACCAGCCATGAGGCGAGTTGAGCCACTTGCCTAAGGCACCATCGGGGGCGCAGTCACTTGCTACAAAACAGGATTTGCTACTTTAAAATAATGGGGCTCATTTACTAAGGGTCCTGCAGCCGCACTTTGGTTCGATCTGCGCCACATCGCGCTGGGGAATGTGTTGCACTCGATCAGGTTTTGGCTCATCGCCGCCGGCTTGCATGCAACACAACTCGGGGGCAGGCCATCAGACAACCTGACGGTTTCGGACTACGCACAGGATTTAACATTTCAAATTGTATCGCAAGTCACGCACTCACATGAATCGGAAAGAAGAAGGTGAACTCCGGAAGACCTCGGAGGGGAAGCGACACATGCAGGAACTCGGGCGCACGAGCTATCTTCATCGAATCGCTCGGATCGGGGATCGCGACACGACCGGGTAAGTTAATGTGCCCCAATGTGTCATCATACCTGATGTCAGCATGGCTGTCATGCAGCATGGAGAACCCACTTACAAAAAAAATAACCTGATATATTGCTATTGGATGGGGGGGGGGGCGCCGTTCAATAGTTCGCCAGAGAATTTAGGTTCGTACCCATTATGATCTACACCTGCTTTTGGTTTTGAAAACTGTATCTGCAAATAAGTGTGAACAAGTTTGTGACAAGTAAACTTTCTCTACCGCTGTGAAGCTTTCTTCCCGCGCTTGCTGGGTTACTCCACATCTTCTGAACTATCACTATGTCGTCTGGTTTTGTTGCACATAATTGTGTCCCTTGGCTCGTGGCGGCAGGTTGCTCCACAGACATAAGTGGTGGAGATGTCGAGGCTTCAGAAGTTGCTTCCACAGCGGCAGGCTCCTCAACCGGAGTTTTTTAATGTTTCTTGGTCTGCTTGCCTTTTAAAATGGAGATCCTGAAAGTGTGTGTTTTTTCCTTGATTCCTTTCAGCATATGGGCCCAGGGCTATCTATCTATAAAATAGGTGACTGTGTCTATATAGGCTCAAAAACAAAAAAAAGTTGTTGCATTAAAACGCCAAAGACAAAGAGCAGGGTGCAAATCACAGCGAACACAATACTGCGTAATACTTTTCCTTGTCAGCTATCTGCAGCCTGTTCCTCTCTTTTATAGCCTCCTTATGCTCTTTTATTTGTGTCTCTCAGCTGCAGAACTGTTTAACCCCTTCTTTACAACCTTGACAATGCAAATGTTTAGGCACCTTACTCCCTTTGTCTTCATCTACCGTCTCCATATTACTAATAACCTCCTCAAAAACGCTCACCAGCTTAGCCATCATGTGGATCTGCTTAGAAGTTTTGCTCATTAGACTTCACTTAGCAATTTATGATAGGAACTCACCTTCTCTATCAGTGATTCCCATAACATCTCAATACATTCATCTTCCTTAGGTGATACAGGCTTAAACAAGCTTGATTTACTTTAAGGGAACCTGTCACCAGGAACCTAATTTTCAGTAAAGACAGGATACAGAAGCGCATTACACCTGTAGTGCAAATATGTCTATCTGCTTTCTCTAAGAATTTGCATTACAATTTAATTAATTTTTATAACTTACCTTGCACCCTGACAGAATCCGCCGTGTAGTCCGAGGGGTTGGGCTTTGGTTTGGATGTATTTCAAAAACCAACATGTGACTTGTCTGTGCTGCTCACTCCTCAGCTCTCAACTCCCACCTTTGTACTCCTGTACAATTTTATTGCTGTTTTAGCTCCTATCACTCAGTGATGGTCAGTGTAAGATTCCAGAGTGTGGGCGGGGCCTCTCTAAGCAGACACTTCATTATCCCTCTAGTTCTGTGAGCTGACAGTATGGTTAGATTATCAGGGTACAGGTTTTTATACACTTTTATTTACTTTCTGAACATTGCTCTAGTATCTGACACATAGAAAGAGAGATGAGACAGAGCAGAGATAATGAGATGCATATAACACACAATGACACAGTCAGCACTCCTACATCCCTTCTATTCCACAACACACTACTAGATCTGCTGTACCTTACTTCCCCTCCCCAGATAAAAAAAAAACTATCTGTCTATAGCTTGTAGATCTCCTCACGCTTCTGCTGGCAGGAAGTCAGTGTCTTTGTTTCAGTGAGAGCTCAATCCTGGACTGCAGGGGGCAGCACTAGTATACAGGGGCAGGGCTAGAGGCAGAGAGAGACAGAAAATATCTCAGCTTCACAGCCCTCAGACAGAAAACCAAGATGGCTGCCGACCCGGCAGCAGAAGATACAGGGTCAGGAGCCAGGGGCAACTGAACTTCTGTACACCAGGACTGATAGATCCATTTTGGGCTTATACCTATGAAATGTTGTATTTTTGTTAATAGTGAATTAGAGAATGTGATATTTTGTTAACCTGAGTACAGGAAAGAAACTTGTCTTAGTGGGAGGAATAGCACTTACACTTAAAAGTATCTGGATCGATCGTCCCGTTATCTCTAATTAAATGAAAAAAAAAATGTTGATATGAAGCAGGAATGATTTGGTAGAACGGACTAAGGGATTTTTCCCTCCAAAGATTGTAGAATGGTGATGAGATAATATCAGTGACCTGGAGATTTCAGCTAATTCTTATGGATTTTAGGAAGAGTGTAAAATACAGGGATATGTGAAATCCAAAATCTTGCTAATAAAAACCACAATTTGTCCTGCAAAATACAAGACCCCATATAGCTATAGTTACAGAAAAAATAAAAGTTAGCATAAAGAAGGCGCTGATGAAAAATTGCAAATAACTTGTCATTAAGATGCAAATCATATGATGTGGTAAGGGGTTTAATGTTACTGGCTGGATGTTTGGGGTCTTCATCCCTCTAGAGAATACATTTTTTGAGTACATTATACGTTGAATTCTTGCTACAAAATCCCACAATGGAAGAACATGACAGATCTTCAGCAGGCGCAGATTTTCTTGCTCTATTAATCCCAAAATCCATGAAAATCAGACATCAAAGAGATGAATTTCAAACACCTTTGTGTTAAGTTGTAAAAAGAACTGAATAGATGTATTCTGAGCCTTCACCTTCAGTGCGTGCGGGTGCTCAGCGGGGACCCTACCGGGGAACAACTCCCACACACACAGCGCTCTGCATGTACTCACACATAGAAAACAGACATTCGGAAGGTGATCACCCTGATGCATATTCAGCAAGGTGTAACACAAAGCTCTGGGATCCTCTTGCCCCCCACCTACATTGTGCTACTTATAGTAACTGTTCCAGGCATGACGTAGAGATATTTGGGCCCCAGAAATTTCTGGTGTCCGATTTAGCGTATACTGCACCCCCAAATACAAGATTCACAAATATTGAACTTATCTAAGACTATGTAAAACCACCATAGGGAATCAAGGTCCCCAGAAAGCAGTAGTAAAATCATTAGTCAAAAGTTCTGTACACTTTATGGGGCACATTTACTTACCCGGTCCCGCAGAGTTCACAGAAAGTGCATTGTCTGACGATAATTCCCTTTGCCGCGATTCACTAAGATTGTGCGCCCGGTATCCTGCATGTGTCGCTTTCCTGCTCAGGTCTCCGGAGTTCACCTTCTTCTTCCCGGTGCATGTAAGTGCATTGTCTTGTGACACAATTTGAAAGTTAAATTCTGCGCTCAGTCCAAATCAGTCGGATCATCCATTGGCACGCCCCCCAATTTCTGCCGCATGGAAGCCAGCGCAGCTGCGCCAAAATCCGATCGTGTGTGACACAATCCACGTGAATACACCTGTTAAATACCTGTCAAAACTGTGCAATTTCCCAAAAACCGTGAACGGTCAGACGAACGTGCAGCCCTTAGTTAAGGTGCCCCTATATGTTATTCAGGGCTCCCCTAAAAGTAACTGATCTGTCTGGTCCTGCTATTTGGATATCAATCGATATTATGGGAAATGAATCTGCAGATATGTATTTTTAACCAGCACCAGCATTGAAGTATTACACAAAATCCGCTGAAACCAACGGTTTGCCCGTTGAATGCATGATCAGGCATGGTCCACTAGAAAGAGATGCCCTAAGATGTCTCTTACCAATCGCCCTGCCCTCTGAGGTCTTGGCTTCCAGTTTGATTGAGTCAAGGGAAATTTACATCTAGTAGAGTCATACTGTAAAATGATGGTCTCATGTTTGTCCATAAATACAGGTTGGGTTTGGGTGTGCACTACGCATATTGCCGGTTTGGCTGCGGAACAGCCAATCCGGAATATTAATGCTCCTAGCGACTAACCATGGGATTGATTGGTAAAAGATTTCTCCTTGGCCAATCACAGTCATGGCTAGTAGCTAGGCCATCAAATTGCAAGATTGGTTGCCAGGATCACGTGAGTGCACCCCAACATGTCGTCCTAAACCTACCTTCATGGTAAAGTCTAGAAAGCAGAGCTCTTTGGTGATATTTGATAGTTGCTTCCTCCTTTTTCTATTTTAATCATGCCAACAAGTGCCATACAGAGTCCAGATGACAAACTTTTGGCCCCAAAATGTCCCCTCCCCCCCAAGTTTTAACTTGTTTCCATGTTATGCTGGTCAGAAGGCCACAGACTCCATTACAACTGCGATATCCAAGGTTTACCGTCAAACTAGGATGCATTTTTGGGTGGCCTAGACCTTTCGATCATCTCCTTCTCGGAGTGTCAATGGACTCTTGCCGCTTCCCAGCCCAAATTACCAACCTGAATAAACCTATGTTGTTTTTTTTACTAATGACAAATTTAGTCCTGCTACATCCGTGTATTTTTGTATGTCTGTATATTTTTCTATTCCAGGAATTTTGTTTTCACGAAAAAGAAAGAAACACAGGAGGACATAAACGTTACACAAGGGGGTGAAGTTCCATAGTGTATGTGGATGTTTCAATCTAAAAACAATCTGGTTCCAGCCACTCGAAGATAATAGAAATGCCCCGGGGCAAGGAACTTTCCAAACAAGCTAATACTCCAAGAAATATCGGTATTTGCACTGTACAGCAATATCCAGCTGTAACTGATTAGCTAACTGCAGCTGGATTGTAACTCTACCCCACAGGGAGCACTCCAAAAATATCCTGTCTGTGACTCGACTAACAAGAACCACTCTCTGAAGGAAGCCAAGGCTTGAATGAGTGAGCGGGACACAACAACAGTTCTCAGCTCTCGGCCGCGGCTCTCCACGTCTGCTGCCAAATCCTCTGCAAACATTCAGCGGCTTGGAACAAAAACTATAGAAATGACTCAGGGTTTGTTTACCAGTGATGGATTTCATAGATAATAAATTGCAAATTGCAAAATTCAGAAGAATTGAAATCGTCTAGAAGTCTGGTTATCAATCTTTGTGTGATTGAATTAATGGCTGGTTAATTGTTGAATATGTCAGAATTGTTTTTTAGATGGGAATCTCTTTTGCGTAGGAGAACCCAAGAGAACATAAAGGTAAGAAAAATCAATAAAACATCCAAAACCTTTGCACTTGGGCCAAGAAAGTTGGCCATTGGTGAATTTAAATTAGAGATGAGCGAACATACTCATCCGAGCTTGATGCTCGTTCGAGCATTAGCGTACTCGCAACTGCTCGTTGCTTGGACGAGAAAATGGCATCTCCCGCCCTTTTGATTTTTGGAGGCCACAAACAGAGCCAATCACAAGCCAGGAGACTCTGCACTCCACCCAGCATGACGTGGTACCCTTACACGTCGATAGCAGTGGTTGGCTGGCCTGATCAGGTGACCCTGGGATAGACTAGCCGCTGCCCGCGCTGCTCGCATCATTCTCTGTATGGATGCTGTTATGGATAGAGCTGCTGCTGGTCAGGGAGAGCGTGTTAGGCAGGAGTGATTCTACAAGAACCCAACAGCCCTTGTTAGGGCTACAATAGCGTTTTTTATTTTTTATATTTGCTTGTGGCTGGGCTTGCTGCCATTAGTAGTGCAGCTAGTACCATATTGTGAGGAATTTGCAGGGAGACTTGCGAACGTTATATTTAGCTCTTAGTGACACACATATCCATCTCAAACACCTAAGTGGGACAATTTATTTGGGGTTTGATTGAATTAGGCACAGTCTTACGATTTTTTTTTTTTTTTTCAAAATTGAAAGTCACAGCACAAAATCCTTTTGTCCCAATCCAAATTCTCTCCGCGGGTGAAGTGTATTGCCCCTGCTTTTTCCTGTCCATTTCCGTGGTGTTTCTATCATTTTCTGAGGTTTCCAGGTTTCTGGCCAAGCTTCCCTGTGCAGACCCTTGGTCCCCTTGAAAAATGCTTGAGTCTCTCATTGACTTCAATGGGGTTCATTATTCGAAACGAGCACTCGAGCATCGGGAAAAGTTTGACTCGAATAACGAGCACTCAAGCATTTTAGTCTATGGGTCCTCAAAAAATAAACTGACGAAACATCCTTTTTTTTTAAATTGATGAGGCTGAAAAACAAGGTGTGATGTTTTCATAGCAATGTTACACCTTCAGTTTTTTTTTTTTTGCGGACACAGACACAAAACTGATGCATCACGTAGACAAAATGGAAAAAAATGGAGAGACAATGGAGATAAAGCGAAACGGAAGTGCAACTGAAACTGAACATCAATGCCAATCTGAAAATGCCCTTAGGGGTGCATAGTGCTTAATGCTTAAGAGAACGCTATTACCTGTGATCTATTCCCGTTGTGACCCCGGACCTGTTCCTGATTATGCTCCACCGCTGCCAGCCTTGACCTCCTACTCCATCTCTGACCCTGAACCTTTGCCACCTATCTTAACCTCCAGCCTGGCCCCGACCACGAGCTTGCCTGTTGACTTTGTACCTTGTCCTTGACTGCCACCGTGGACAAGTCACACCTGTGGAACGACCTGGTGGAACCACGCCGCAGCAAGTCCAACCTGCTTTGTTGAAAACTGGGTGCCACTTAGATTCCCTTCCGGGGTGTCAGCTTGTGTCATCGTCTGCGGTGGTCCAGGGGGTTCACTACCCCAGAAGCTTGACTGTTACCTCAGAAGTCGCTTTGCTCAGATTTTTGCTTGGACCTCAAGGTATTTTGACTCCATATATCACCATTGTGGTCCTACAATGTCTGAGATGACAGATCATTTCCCCAATGTAATGTGCATGTTGCCAAATACCACTTCTGCAATTTTACATGAGCCCTTTTCTTATACTCACTGTACTAACACATTGGAAGGGAATCCATTGTTTTGATATGTGAGCAGGATATGGTTAGGATGGGATACAGCACTCATATAAGACTCCATTTTGAACACACCACATGACACTGGATAAAATCGCGATGACTTGTAGTTAGTTTAAAAAAGAGTGTGGTAATAATTTATACCAATGCTAAGTAGACCCATGGGAAATACAAAAGGATAACGTAAGTAGAGTTGGGTTTGTAAGCGCAGTGTGTAATGTAACCGGCTGTGTCATCCTGGTTAATCCTCTTGGGGGTGACCATTGAATGAGTCACTGTGGTGATTGGGGCATCACTGTTGCAGTACTAGAGTCTTTGTAAGGATAAAGCAGTGTAGGGGGTATTCATAGAGTAGTCTAGGGCAGTGATTTTCAACCAGTGTGCCGTGGCACACTAGTGTGCCGCGACACATGGTCGGGTGTGCCGCGGGGAAAGTTCCCCAAACTATGGTGCCCCCTGTATTTTGTTTCCCAGCAATGCGCAGCGATGCGCAGTTATGGCTTCTTACAATGTAGGAGACGTGTACAATAACACATGCGCAAGCTTTGAACCTCGCGTGACAAAATGACGTCACTGAGGCCGGCGCATTATCCTGAGAGCGGAGAGACTCTCGCATTTGCCCACCGCCAAGGTAATGCCCTCCAATAATGCTGACTATATGAGCTTTTGCCTGAGTATATGAACTGTTGGCAGAATACTCAGCATATGAGCTGGTACTTGTAGTACTCCAGCAGTATACTGCATATAACAATGAGAAATGTAAAATGAGAAATATTATAGTCATGAGGCTGGAGTACTACAAGTACCAGCTCATATGCTGAGTATACGAGCTGCCACTTGTACTCTGGCCACATGGCCATAGTACTTCTCATTGTACCCCTTTATTTTGCAGTATATGAGCCACATAATAATCAGCACCATATACTAAAAACAGGGAGAAACTGAGAACTGTTGAGGAAGAGCTTCGTGTGTGTCTTTCCACCATTCCTGCCAGGATATCCCTTTTGTGTTTATCGAAACAGGCCCAGGTTTCACACTGAGTGAGTAAAATAAATTTAGAATCTATATTATTAACTATATGTATAATATGACTGTTTTAGTGTCATTTTGTGCTATTTTGGTTGGTGGTGTGCCCCAGGATTTTCTAAGTATAAAAAGTGTGCCACGGCTCAAAAAAAAGGTTGAAAATCACTGGTCTAGGGAATTGATGATAGAACAGGTTACAATTAAGAAGAAACCACATGTGCAACTTCATTGTCATCGCTGCTCTATTGAGGCCTAAGATTGAGATTTGTGGGTTAGAAGTGACCCATAGTGGATATTTTAACTGCCCCCATGTTGTTCGATGAGAGCCAGGGAAGACATTGCACAAAAGAGAGGTGGGGTTGGGATTTTGAAGAACACTTATACCCTCCATTGTGTTTGACATGCCCAAAATATCAACACACCCACAGATTTTAAAGAGGACCTGTCACCCCATTTATCGGCACTAGGAGCTGCTTACTAAAGTAAGCAGCTCCTAGTGCTCGATCAAACACCGCAGTGTTAGAGTGATAGCGTTACCGGAAACCTCCAGTAACGCTATCTAACACTGCGGCGGGGTACAGTGTAATCATCGGACAGCTTGCAAAGCTGTCCAACGTATTCATGAGGGGGTGGTCCGAGGCGCTGCCTCTACCCCAGACCACCCCGCTCGCTCCATAGGCCGGCAGTCACCGCCCCTAGTCACGCCCCAACCCCGCCTCCTCATGAATACGTCGGACAGCTTTGCGATCTGTCTGACAATTACACTATACCCCGCTGCAGTGTTAGATAACGTTACCGGAGGTTTCCAGTAACGCTATCACTCTAACACTGCAAGGTTTGATCGAGCACTAGGAGCTGCTTACTTTAGTAAGCAGCTCCTAGTGCTGATAAATGGGGTGACAGACCCTCTTTAAGCATCAAATTTCATGAAACATGGCCAACAAAAGACAGCACTATCCATTGTCCAACCATTCATATTTAGAAAGAAGAAAGTTCCGGCGTCATTTGAGCTACTATAGATGCCATAAACTTCATAAATTGTTATTCAAGAGAATTAATAAGCCATCTTATCCATTTTATGAAGTTTATCGCGACAAAAGTTATCATGAAAGTCATCAGTGGTCAAACACCCTCGAAAAACGCAGCTGTGAAAATACAAGGTGCTCCGGCAGAGGCTCTCTCTCATTATTCTATCAAGCAGCCTCCGCACATAATTATGACCTTGAGAAATTTGTGTTCCTTGAATCGTGTTCTCAATCACTTTAATTACGTATTTGAAAAAAATAATATATTTTCTCTCATTTTCTTGGGATTAACTTGAGCTGCGGTAAGAAAGAAAATATATTAAAAGAAAAAAACTTTGCATAAATCGACAGGTGATTAATAAAGTTTTCTTGTTTGTACAGTTAAGCCCCTTGTAGCAGCAGTGACAGATTTTATAGGAAACTTACCAAAAGAAAATCAAAGAAATAATCCCTCTGTCTTGTCTAGAAGTTTTTAGAGTTTTAGAGGCTGGTTGTCAAGTCTTTGGGAAGGCCACTGGAAATGATGGCTTCCATTATGGTTTCATAGGTTCATAGATTATATGGTTGAAAAAAGTCACATGTCCATCAATTTCAACCAAGGAAGGGAAGGGATTGGATGAGGAAGGGATTTAGCGCAAACAATTCTATAATATAACATAATAATCAATGTTATTTAGGTAAAAAAAAGGCATCTAGACCCTTCTTGAAGCTCTCTGCTGTCCCTGCTGTGACCAGCGCCTGAGGTGGGCTACTCCCCAGATTGACAGTTCTAAAGGAAAGGTTAGAAAGAAAAACTAACTTTTTTTTACCAAAACATTTTCAAAAAAGTTATTAATTAATGTTTCCTTACTGAACCCTAAAACCAGCAGAAAGAATTAGTGACAATCGAGATAGATTTGATTTACTATGCTCTAAACAGAATAAAGCTAAAATCTGGAATAGTCACCCTACAATGGTAAGCACCTATAGCAGTGATGGCTAACCTATGGCACTGGTGCCAGAGGTGGCACTCGGAGCCCTTTCTGCGGGCACTCAGGGCATCACCAGAGATGACTCCAGGTATCTTCCTGCAGTCCCAGACAGCCCAGGACTTGCTGTGCACAGAGCTATTTTAATGTGACAGCTCTATCTGGGACTATTTTCTGCTTTATTGGTGTCCTCAGGGTGCTGGTATCAATGAAAACTGTGACAGAGAAGGGAGTATAAATCACAAATTACATTTCTGTGTTGGCACTTTGCGATAAATAAGTAGGTCTTTGTTGTAGTTTGGGCACTCGGCCTCTAAAAGGTTCACCATCACTGGCATATAGCATGGAATATAATAAAATAAAGAAAATTGATCTAAAATACTTACCAGTCTTAAATGAGGATGAAAAACTCAGAGACATTTTAGCTTCAGGGTTAAGTTTTACTACAAAAATGGTACCCACACTTGGCTCTTTGCTAGCACCCAGCATGGTTGAATGTCAGGCTTCAGGGATAGTGGACCCACAGGACCACTGCGGACGATGACGTAAGCCGACACCTGGGACCAGAGTCTAAGTGGTACTTCAACTTCACCAGAGCCCACCGCAAAGCAGGTTGGATTTGCTGCGGCGTGGTACCACCAGGTCGTTCCTCAGGTGCAACTTTGTCCATGGTGGCAGCCAAGGCGAGGTACAGAATCGCAAGGCAAGTTCATGGTCAAGGACAGGCAGGATGTCAAGAAGGGCGGCAAAGGTTCAGGGTCAGAGGCAGAGCAGAAGTTCAGGGCTGGCATCGGAAGAGTATAAACGGGAACAGGTCCGGTGTCACAACGGGAGACCAACACACAGGCGGGGAATCCGGCGGGGAATGCTGGGAGAAGCCGGCTTTAATCTAAATCTGGGAAATGGCCTGTGCCAATCAGCGTTGCACTGGCCCTTTAAATTTAAGAGTGCCGGCACGTGCGCGCCTTAGGAGACAGGGGTGCGCGCGCTGGGAAGCCTAGTTGGGAGCAGGAGTGTGGAGAGGTGAGTAATGACAGGGAGAGCGGGCGCCACTGAGAAGGGGGAACGGGCGTGCCTGCGACCTGGGATGTGTGTCGCAGGAGCACCCGGGACATTGGAAATTGCTCCAAAAATAAGACATGGTTGAATCTAACAGGTCTTGTTGTACAGTATGTTCATTTGCAAATGAAATAAGAAATGTTACCTCCTCAATTGATGATAATGTCCTTCCTATTGAAACTTAATAAATAAATTGTAACGCATATAAAGTTGTTTACAAAATAGATTGTACAGAATGCAATTTGTCTTCTATTGGTTGCACGGCAAGGGAACTTAAAAACCGCATCGCTGAGCATATAAATGACATTTCCAATGTCGATTTTTTAAAAATGTATCCAGGGCTACGTTTCATATCCTCATCTTGGGGAAATCTCAGGCTTGAAATTCTCCGGCATTGAAAAAGTGTCTTTTCCATAAAGAGGGGGAGACATAAGACGATGCCGTCTAAACAGAGAAGGTTACTGGATATTATTATTGAATTGTGTTGCTCCACATGGTAGGAATATAAGAAATGCTTTGATTCTAATTTATTGAATTTTTGTATGTTATTAGATTGTGAATGTAATATGTGATGTTAGAATTGGAAGTGATGTTTTAGTCCCTCCCCTATTAGGGCATTATATAATAGGTTTATTCTGACTTGTATATGTATCTATGATTAAGAGACTTATGACTTGAAATGCGTAACATTTGTGGTCCCGCTCTCTATGTGGTTATAATGCTGCTGGTTTTAAGAAGATTTTGCCAATAAAGGATTCGTAACTTTAATACTCATTCAAGTGGATTTGCTGGTTCATTTTCTCATATTTCTCCCATTAATCAATGTTGTGTGTTGTGGATTAAGTCGCATGAGATGCCTCTATACAACCATGTCTCATGGGACAAAGCAGGAGTTACTTCGTAGCTCTATGACACAACCATTAATATCCAAAAAAAAAAAAAAAAAGTAATGGTCTATAATTCATCTTTACTGTTTTGATATAGTAAGGGTCATAAACCCAATGGGGGATATTTATCATACGCTGGCGCTCGTGCCAGTGCAAATTCGCAGCCCGATACATGAAGAGGCTTCTCCCTCTTCATGTATCGGGCTGCCAGTTGTGCAGCGTTTATCCTACGCCAGGCAGGGCCTGGCGTAGAAAATAACGCAACCGACGACTTTTCACGTATGAAAAGTCGCCGGCAGCAGCGAGTGCGCAGGCGCGGGGACAGTAACGCCCCGCGCCGGCCCACTCCCGTCCGGCCACGCCCCCCGCTCGGGCGGCCGCGCTCCCCCTTCACGCCCCTTCACGCCCCACTGGTGTGAAGGTGGCGGATTGGGGCAAATAATCGCAAAAGCTAGCAATAAGCTAGCATTTGCGATTATTTCAGGGCCTCTGGCGGTGCGCAGAGGTCCTGATAAATATCCCCCAATGTCCTAAAATGATAAAACAAAACAAGAAAAGAAAACATTTAAGTTAATGTCAATAAAAACAAAATAAAAATACAAACAGAGCACTGGGGGGAGGGGCTTGTGTGGAAACAATACCTCACTCTTACTTGACCAAGAATGCAGCAAAATCCAAATTCTCATTTAAAGGGAATGTGTCAGCAGAAATGGACATAATAAACCACCACCAGTAGGTTGTCAAGCAGCTGAGGACCTTCCAGATCATGTTTATTTCATTAACCAGTATAGTGGAATCATCCAGAAAATCAAGTCAAGCTCTCTCTTCCTCAGAAAGTCACCTTCACTGTAACTGATGGTCCGGCATCAAGAGACATCCCTAGCCAGATCTCCTGAAGTTCAATGATGTCTATCACAGAGAAGGAGGCGATCAGAGCTCCCCACCTTGACTTCAGTGTTAAACTCTCCTCCTACTTGACTTTATACAAACAATTTACATCTTACTTCAAAGTTGATTTGGATGATGCCACCACACTGGGACATGAAAGAAACAATAACTTGAAGGTCTTATGCTGCTTGACAATGGTAGCGGTTTATTAGGTCAATTGCTGATAACAGGTTCCCTTTAATCCACGTGTTTGGACGGACTTCAGAGTTCAGATCCATTTGGATGTTTTTCATAGGAGCAGTTGTTTTAAAGGACATCTACCATCAGAATACCTCATGGTAGATGCTTATACTCACATCCCATCCCGACAATGGGACACATTTACTTACCTGTCCAACGGAGTCCACCAACAGTGCACTAAGACCGTGCGCCCGATATCCTGCATGTGTCGCTTCCCCGCTCAGGTCCACCGGAGTTCACCTTCTTCTTCCTGGTGCATGTAAGTGCATTGTCTTGTGACACAATTTGAAAGTGAAATTTTAAATGCCCTCCAATTTGTGTCGCATGGAAGCCAGCGCAGCCAAAAACCGATCGTATGCAACACAATCCCAGCGCAGACACCTGTTAAATACCGTGCAATCCCCGAAAAAAAGTGCAATGTCCGACGACTTTGAGCAGCCCGACCTTTACTAAATGAGAAAGATATTTTATTTAAGGACTCTCAAAAACTTCTCTAACATCCTTATAACTCTCCCAACTCGATTTTACTCCATGAATTTTACACCCATGTCACAACCTCTTGTAGTATGTGAATGGTACGGCGTGGGGGGGGGGGGAGCTTTAGCAATGAGTTCCGCTAGGTCTTATTTTCAGGGGGGAAGGGGGTGGCTTATTTTCAGGAAAACAGGGTATGTCTAAGGAGTGCAGCATTTCCAAGTGTATAGTTGTAATGCTATGATCGAGCAGAGCATGAGAATTGTAGAGGGAGAGACGGTGACGTCACACCAGCTCTCCGACGACTGTGTAGGCATAATTACTAATCGGAGGAGCCATTATTAAAAGCCTTATTTCTCGGAAACACTGGAAGGGGAGGTGAGTAGAAGCATCTACCATCAGGTATTCTGATTGTAGATCTTTTAGGAGCCACCTCTCAACGCTTTCTGTACATGGTCCATGCCCCTCACCATCCGGATACTGGCATTACAATTATGAGCCAAGTTAAAATACTGAAGTTTTAATTTATCAATATCCTCTGCCTTTGTCTTTCTGGCTGCCAGAATACTATACAGGCAGTCCCCGGGTTACGTACAAGATAGGGTCCGGAGGTTTGTTCTTAAGTTGAATTTGTATGTAAGTCGAAACTGTATATTTTATTATTGTAGATCCAGACAAAAAAAAATTTGGTCCCAGTGACAATTGGAGTTTAAACATTCTTTGCTGTAATGGGACCAAGGATTATCAATAAAGCTTCATTACAGACATCTTACAGCTGATTATTACAGCCTGGGACTATAGTAAAGCATTCAGAGACTTCACCAGAGGTCAGAGGGGTCTGTCTGTAACTATGGGTTGTCTGTAAGTTGGGTGTCCTTAAGTAGGGGACCGCCTGTATATAAGTTGAAAGGTATGGATTTTGAGCTCAAGTGTAGCTATGCCTAAATAATTTTAGGGACATGTACATGTAGCACACTACACCAACAGTAGAACAATTACTTGGCCATGTAATGTCGAATAGTTTTGAACCCTCTGAGTCGGAATAAGTGGTGCATGTGGGGATATTTGGACAAGCTACGCAGTGACTGCAGGGTTAAGAACATTTTGGTTGAGGTGCCCACTCAATCTGCGTAAGGTACAATAATTTTACCTGTGCTCATACCCACACGATTGCATTGTCTCATTTAGGCTTCATGCATACATTTGCAAATGGCGGCATGAACAAGCCACAAAACAAAACGTTAATTCACGGCCGCCATAGACGTGCATTGTGCATGGGCTTTATAGGGCAGGTCCGATTCGTGTCTGGATTGGTTGCACGGTCGCTCAGAACACTATGGTGAGGGGAGAGGAGCAGGGAGACTTAGGCTACATTCACACAGACGTGTTCCGGCCTTACCGTAGCACACAGCAAAAGATAGGACATGTCCTGTCTTTCTCCCGGCTACGGAATGGTACTGTGCCGCAGACAATTTTCGAAACGACGCGTCGGTAAACTGGTTCTTACTTGCCACCTCATATTGTGATGAGTTGCTATGACCAGGTAAGTCCCAGGTAGACTATTGCAGAGAATTGGGTAGAGTAATGTAAATGATCACTACACAGAACAACTTTATTATCCCTCCTTATCGTGAATCCAATCATAAAACATTCAGTAGAAGTGATGGGAAAGAAGGAGATTGTGAGACGCAGCTGCAGATATTCGGAGGCTTCGCCGGTCCCTGAGGACTCTTTAAAATACTTACATTCTGATGCTTAAACCACTTATGACAAGTAAGAAGATAAAAATGACATAAAAAAAAATCTGAAATGTAATTACTTAAAGGAGAACGTCAGTCATAGAGAATGACGGGTTATGTACATAGTAAGATGTCACAGGTACAGTACGGTTTCTACATAGTTGTGATTACTAGACAATCGCCATATACAGGCGGTCCCCTACTTAAGAACACCCGACTTACATACGACCCCTAGTTACAAACGGACCTGTGGATGTTGGTAAGTTACAGTACTTTAGTCCTAGGCTACAATAATCAGCTGTAACAGTTATAACAGGTGTCTGCAATGAAGCTTTAGTGTTAATCCTGGTTCTTATGACAATCCAACATTTTTAAAATCCAATTGTCACAGAGACCAAAAAGAATTTGGCTGGGGCTACAATTATAAAATATAGAGTTCCGACTTACATACAAATTCAATTTAAGAACAAACCGACAGAACCTATCCTGTATGTAACCCGAGGACTGCCTGTACATGCTCCAGATTTACAGTCCAGTAAAGGGTTTATGAAGTTTAGAAATCCTGCGGGTCATTACACATGTTAAATCATAGACTTGTAGTCCCCATTTTTTTTTTTGGTGTACATCACAGCCAATCACCTTACTCAGCAAGCTTCGTCAGCGCCATAGAAATACATAGTGCTCTCTGCATCTCCAGTGCGACAGGGGTACAACAGTCCACATTCTCCAGATCCTATGGATAGTACAAGACCTAACTTTCTATGACTGGAGAACCTCTTTAATGCTGCAGGAAAGACACAGGTGTGGTACTAAATAATTCCAATACAGTAGCCAGATAAACCCATCTTCACACTTCAGAAGTACCGAAAGTTTTGACTCAAAGGTACAATCAGCGCCTCCTCAGCCGCATACCATGAACAGAGCATGACGTGATTATTTGCTTTTGCTTAATTTTTTTTATATTTTAATACCATTTGACGATTGTTTGACATCAAGATGATATTTTACATAGTTGAAGTATTTCAAGTAGTCAAGCCTGAATATCTAGACTGGCCGACGTACAGATTGTGCTCCCTCTAGTGGCCATTTACATACAGCTGATTTACTGAGGGTCATTTACTAAGGGCCCGATTCGCGTTTTCCCGACGTATTACCCGAATATTTCCGATTTGCGCCGATTGTAACTGAATTGCCCCGGAATTTTGGCGCATGCGATCGGATTGTGGCGCATCGGCGCTGGCATGCACGCGACGGAAATCGGGGGCCGTGGCCGAACGAAAACCCGACAGATTCGGAAAAACCGCCGCATTTAATAAACGAAAATGTGTCGCTTGGGAAGCGCTTACCTTCACCTGCTCCAGCTCGGTGTATTCCGGCGCATTCCGATGATTTTCAGCGCAGCAGCGCCACCTGGTGGACGGCGGAGGAACTACCTTCATAAATCCCGTCCGGACCCGAATCCTGTTCAGAGAACGCGCCGCTGGATCGCGAATGGGCCGGGTAAGTAAATCTGCCCCATTATCTGCTGTGTAGCCATCACCATAGTTTTTTTTTATTTCAGCTATAATTAAGTATATGTTAAGCAAACTCAATACATTGATCCAGTCTGGAATGTATTGCCTCTGCTGTCGTCGGATTCTTTGTCTCAGCATAAAATAGTATAAAGTCATTAGATAGAGTAACACAGTATACAGCCAAGCCTTATGTTGTATGCGCCGTATGTTTAGCCAAAGACGCATCAGTTAACTATGTAATATAATTTCTAATACAAGTTACCAGTGGAATTGCTTATTTCTAGGAGATGGAATGAACAAGTGAAATCCATCCCTTAACATCTTTACATGTGTTAATTTAGAAGTCCCCTGATCTCCAGGTCTGCAGGCACAAATTAAGTCCAGAACTGCCCCTACCAAGAGTGTGGGTGGTAAATCCTCCGAGATCCGGTAACATATTTGGATACTCCATATGTATTACAAGCTACCACATGTACTCAAAGGGTGTTGTTCATCATTAGGAGGCTCCTTGTGACAGTTCTATGTCTAATTTTGTAGCTCCGCTGCCCATCAGAGTCATTAAAGTGGCTTTGGCCCTTTAATAAATGTTTTTATGTTCTATTTTATGTTTTTGAAAAAAAAAGTCCCAGATAAGTCTCAAAATGGATAAAAAGTCTCATCTTATAGACCACGAGGGGACTGGAGTGACTATGAGACTTTTCATGAGACTTTTTGCAAAAGTCTCAAGTCATGGGGGGTCATTTATTAAGGGCCCGATTCGCGTTTTCCCGACGTGTTACCCGAATATTTCCGTTTTGCGCCGCTTGTACTTAAATTGCCCCGGGATTTTGGCGCACGCGATCGGATTGTGGCGCATCGGCGCTGGCATGCGCGCGACGGAAATCGGGGGCCGTGGCCGAACGAAAACCCGACAGATTCGGAAAAACCGCCGCATTTAATAAACGAAAATGTGTCGCTTGGGAAGCGCTTACCTTCACCTGCTCCAGCTCGGTGTATTCCGGCGCATTCCGATGATTTTCAGCGCAGCAGCGCCACCTGGTGGACGGCGGAGGAACTACCTTCATAAATCCCGTCCGGACCCGAATCCTGTTCAGAGAACGCGCCGCTGGATCGCGAATGGGCCGGGTAAGTAAATCTGCCCCATTATCTGCTGTGTAGCCATCACCATAGTTTTTTTTTATTTCAGCTATAATTAAGTATATGTTAAGCAAACTCAATACATTGATCCAGTCTGGAATGTATTGCCTCTGCTGTCGTCGGATTCTTTGTCTCAGCATAAAATAGTATAAAGTCATTAGATAGAGTAACACAGTATACAGCCAAGCCTTATGTTGTATGCGCCGTATGTTTAGCCAAAGACGCATCAGTTAACTATGTAATATAATTTCTAATACAAGTTACCAGTGGAATTGCTTATTTCTAGGAGATGGAATGAACAAGTGAAATCCATCCCTTAACATCTTTACATGTGTCAATTTAGAAGTCCCCTGATCTCCAGGTCTGCAGGCACAAATTAAGTCCAGAACTGCCCCTACCAAGAGTGTGGGTGGTAAATCCTCCGAGATCCGGTAACATATTTGGATACTCCATATGTATTACAAGCTACCACATGTACTCAAAGGGTGTTGTTCATCATTAGGAGGCTCCTTGTGACAGTTCTATGTCTAATTTTGTAGCTCCGCTGCCCATCAGAGTCATTAAAGTGGCTTTGGCCCTTTAATAAATGTTTTTATGTTCTATTTTATGTTTTTGAAAAAAAAAGTCCCAGATAAGTCTCAAAATGGATAAAAAGTCTCATCTTATAGACCACGAGGGGACTGGAGTGACTATGAGACTTTTCATGAGACTTTTTGCAAAAGTCTCAAGTCATGGGGGGTCATTTATTAAGGGCCCGATTCGCGTTTTCCCGACGTGTTACCCGAATATTTCCGTTTTGCGCCGCTTGTACTTAAATTGCCCCGGGATTTTGGCGCACGCGATCGGATTGTGGCGCATCGGCGCTGGCATGCGCGCGACGGAAATCGGGGGGCGTGGCCGAACGAAAACCCGACGTATTCGGAAAAACCGCCGCATTTAAAAACCGAAAATGTGTCGCATAAGGACCGCTTACCTTCACCTGGTCCAGCTCGGTGCATTCCGGCGCGATGAGTTTACTTTCAGCGCAGCAGCGCCACCTGGTGGACGGCGGAAGAACTACCTTATTAAATCCCGGCCGGACCCGAATCCAGAGCGGAGAAGCCGCCGCTGGAACGCGAATGGACCGGGTAAGTAAATTTGCCCCATGGATTTGGCTTTGCATGGTTTTGCACTTGCAGTAGTTGTATGTTTAAACCAGATTAATGAAGAGGTGGAAATAGTCCTGTGAGACTTTTTAGCAGTGAATAGTCTCAAAAACCCTCAATGTGACTACTTTGAGACTTATTTACACCAAAAAAGCCTGGGAAAACCAATGATAAATAACCGTCAAAGTGTCTACCCAGTCATGGGATCCCATGGAAATCAATGAAGTCTCTATTATCTTGGGCTACGAGCCACAAAAATTAAGCCGATAATTTTAGACCAGACACAGTTCAGAAAAATATTCTGCCTCTCCTGATTGGTCTATTCTAATCTAAGATCAGCTTTCATACTTATTTGCAGACAAGACACCACTGAGCTGAGCCTAAGATGGCTTCTCCTTTGGTTGAGTTGTGAATTGCAGCCGTCCAAGGGTGCTGCTTCCATCTTCCGATTACATTCAAATACTTTTATAAGAAAGTGGAAAGTTAACTAGTTATTAAGTGACAAACATGAGTACGATGAAGATTTGTGACTAATGGACTAAATGGTGGGGGGCCCCTTTTCTACTATAGTATGGGGGTCATTTACTAAGGGCCCGATTCGCGTTTTCCCTACGTGTTACCCGAATATTTCCGATTTGCGGCGATTTCCCCTGAATTGCCCGGGATTTTGGCGCACGCGATCGATTGTGGCGCATCGGCGCTGGCATGCACGCAACAGAAATTGGGGGGCGTGGCCAAACAAAAACCCGACGGATTCGGAAAAATCGCTGCATTTAAAAAAAAAATGTGTTGCGGAGCTTGCACTTACCTTCACTCAGCCCGGCTCAGTGTATTCCAGTACGCTCTGGGGAACTTCAGCGCAGCAGTGCCACCTGGTGGACGTCGGAGGAACTGCCGGCCGGACCCGAATCCAGCGCAGAGAACGCGCCGCTGGATCGCGAATGGACCGGGTAAGTAAATCTGCCCTATTATGTTAGCATTGAATTATCAGTAAGGAGGACGGCTCTAGACGTCGGAGTGGCGGTTGAATAACGCTGAGCTTGGCTGAAGTATAATATAATTCTCCTTGGGATGGCTGGAGGTTGCGTAGAATCATTGAGCCTGTCATCTCTGGTTATAATTGAATCGGTGAAAATGTTGGCTCTGGGTGGTAATCACTATTCCGCAGGTCACTGCCTCTTCCTGCCAAAGTTCAGCTAAGAGATTTAAGACTTGTCATCACATTAGAGTCTTTGGAGAGAAAGAAAAAAAATTCTCAAAAAAGTATAAATTACCCAACCCCCACCACCACAACCAGTAGAAATCCAAGCATTGTAGCTCATATCTCACAGCTGACATCAATGCATCGCAGTGTTATCACGTTCTTAAAGGGTTAATAATGAGTGATCTTGGAATGTTGTGATCAGATAAATTATTAACAATCTTATAATAATGGGTAATTTTTTTTGAATTTTTTTGTGAGATTTTTTAAAATCAAATAATATATTTAGTCCCTCATAACATCTCTGTCTCTTCACTCCCTTTCGGCAGCTGCTCCCTCTTTATAAATCAGGTTCAGAGGTTTTTTTTTTTGGTTTTTTTTGGTAAGTAGTGTTATTATGATTTTGGGCCCCAATAAGTGAAGGGTTTGTCCATTTTCAACAAATAATGGACATTGTTTGTGTTATAAGTTCTACAATTTTCCAATATACTTTCCGTATCAATTCTTTACAGCTTTCTAGATCTCTGCTTGCTGTCATTCAACAGGAAGCTTAATTATTTACTTCCTGTGGTTAAAAACTGCGCCCTGGTCACACGGCTTGTTATTATCCTGGTCATGTGATGCCACACAGTTGCACAGCTTATTATATTCTTGGTCATGTGATGTCACACAGGTGCACACCTCATTATATTCTTGGTCATGTGATGTCACACAGTTCCGCGGCTCATTATATTCCTCGTCATGTGATGTCACACAGTTTAACGGCTCATTATATTCCTGGTCATGTGATGTCACACAGGTGCACGGCTCATTATATTCCTGGTCATGTGATGTCACACAGGTGCACGGCTCATCATATTCCTGGTCATGTGATGTCACACAGGTGCAGAGCTCATTATATCCCCGGTCATGTGATGTCACACAGGTGTACAACTCATTATATCCCTGGTCATGTGATGTTACATGGATCATTATATCCCTGGTCATGTGATATCACACAGGTGCACGGCTTGTAATATTCCTGGTCATTTAATGTCACACAGGTGAATGGCTCGTTATATCCTTGGTCATGTGATGTCACACAGATGCATGACTCATACATATCCTGGTCATGTGATGTCACACAGATGCATGACTCATATATATCCTGGTCATGTGATGTCACACAGATGAATGGCTCTTATATCCCAGGTCATGTGGTATAACACAGGTGCATGGGTCGTTGTTATCACTCAGTAATCCGTGAGGGATGATACAAGAGGTATATTGGAAAATTTTGCTACACTAAAATATATAATTCTAGCTAAAAGTGGATAACTTTTTTAAGATCTCAAGATCACGAGGAATATCCAAACAATCTTATTCATGTCTTTCACTGATCTCAATGGAATCACTGTGGTAGTTACTGTGATGGTAGGACATTCATATAAGTCATCGGCTTTGGTATTTTATAGAATGATAATTTCATAAACCGCAAATGCAGCTGTTTTACATAATAAAAAGACTCAAGGGACATAAAGGAAATAATAATCTTCTTCTATCCCACACTTCATATTTTCCATGTCTATCAGTCACTTTCTATCTCTTTATTCTCCTACAGATTATAATTTGTGTATTGTACCGGTTAATGGGGGCGTTTTATATAATGTATGACCCATCTGTAATATTGTATTAGGCTCTTCTGTATTAATTACTTTACAGAGCTTAGTATCATCTGCAAATTCTGAAACTCTACTGTTTAAACCCTCTATGAGGTCATTAACAAAAATATTAAAAAGGGGCCCCAAATATTGACCCGTTTGGCACCTCACGGGTGAGAATTTGATGTTAATGATGACCCTTTTCTTTTCTATCACTAAGCCTTTTTCTAAGCCAAATACACAGGTTTTACCCTAGTAGCGGTACCATTTTTTATACCAACCTTTTATGTTTTTCTGCATCAAATGACTTGGAAAAGTCCAGATACAAATCATCCACAGCCTCCCTTAGTTCCAGACTAGAACTTACCTCCTCATAGAAGCCGATCATATTAGTCTGACAGGACCGGTCCCTCATAAACCCATTCTGATGCTGGGATATAAGGTTATGTATAGTGAGATACTCCAGGATAGCATCTCTAACAAACCCCTCAACTAATATTAAAGGGAACCTGTCACCAGGAGACCCATTTTTAGCACTCCCCCAGTCCCCACAGAGCATAGTACATACACTGCCAAAGTGTTTTTGTATTAAAAATTGGTTTTACAGAAAAAAAGAGACGTTATATTGTACCTTTCATTAGCATCTGCTGTGTGACTAGGCAGTTGCCTAATGGGAGGGGCTGGAAAGGAGCAGTTCTCCCCCACCCTTGGTAAACAGCTACTCCATGTGACCTTTTCAAATATATGAAAACACCGATCACTGGGCTTAGCGACGCCCCCTGCTCCTCTACAGCCAATCCCAAGTGAGGGGAGTTATTCATATATTTGAAAAGAATGGAGGGCTGGTGTTAGATGCGTTAATGTGGGGATCCACAGGTATGCATCAACGTGGCCAATAGGAGGGGGAGACAAAAAGCGCAAAGGATTCAAGTGTATTGTTTCATAAGGAAAATATATAATAGAATGTCTCTCACCTGGTTCAGTGAAAGAGCGTAAAATAGATGGAGGGACTGCTGCCGACGGGACTCAGGTCCGGGCAAACCAGAGTTGACGGACTTGGCTGTGTAATGAAGAACCACGAAGAGTCGTCCCGTTCTAGAGGCGCTGTCACACTCAGAGAATAGACTGGGATGGTGTATCCATAAAACCAGTTTTAAAACTGGTCATATCCGATCCACGTCATAAATGTCGTAGAGTTTTTTATGTATAAAAATGTGCAATACACCCACAGAATTGTATGTAATTATCCACCTGACAAAGGCTCCAGCCCGGGGCCGAAACGCGTAGTGTTTTACCTTTTACTTTTTATTAAAACTGGTTTTATGGATACACCATCCCAGGCTATTCTCTGAGTGTGACAGCGCCTCTAGGACGGGACGACTCCTCGTGGTTCTTCAATATATTTGAAAAGGTCACATGTTTCCCAAGGGTGGACTGGTGGAGTGCTAAAAATGGGTCTCCTGGTGACAGGTTCCCTTTAAGCTCACAGGTCTGTAGTTTCCAGGATTATCAGGATTACCATCCATAGAGCTGCCAAAATCAGCTGTAAGCATCATTTTACAGTTGATATTAAAATGAGATAAAATGAAAGGCACATTTTCACATTTCTAAAATTAGGAAGAAAAGGGAGAGTCATCATTGTGAGAGGAAAACAGTCATGAGTTTTTGGTCTGTGATAAGTTGGTCCCCATTTCTATCAAAGGTCTATAACCATAAAGTTTTAAACAAACTGAGCCATGACTCCACCCCTTGAACTACCTCTCTTTCACCACCTCATAAATACCAGGATTGCCTTTAAAAAGACTCATGGTTAGAATGCTGTAACACGGGGAGAGCTGGTTATCTTGTCCCTTATCTGGCCTGCTAATTATTAGTCATAAAGAAGACCAGCACTTGGATCGAAATGACGAGGGGCGCAGGTGAGTATGTCTGCTTTGTTTTTTGTTGTTCTAAATGGTTGTATTTCCCAACAACTAATGTTAAGCTCACAGGTCTGTAGTTCCCAGGATTAACAGGATTACCATCCATAGATTTGCCAAAATCAACTGTAAGCATCATTTTACAGTTAATTGTAAAATTAGATAAAAAGGAGAGCAAAAGAAATCTGTCTCTGAAGGGCAAATTTTCACATTTCTAAAATTAGAGAGAAAAGAGAGAGTCATCATTGAGAGAAGACAACAGTCATGAGTTTTTGTCTGAGATACGTTGGGCATGGCCCTTGAAGTGAACTGTGGTCCCCATTTCTATGAAAGATTTGTAACCATAAAGGTTTAAGCAAACTGAGCCATGACTCTACCTGTTGAACTACCTTTCCCTCACCACCTCATAGGCACCAGGAGACTATATTACAGTCAAGTATGACCTTGACTGTAAGGAGGACAGAACTTTTGACCTTGCTCTGTTGGCTGCGGTTGTGGGAGGAACAGCAGTTTTAATGGTTATTCACTATGACAGGATGGCACTGTTAAAGGAAAACATCCATTGAGAATAACGAAAAACAAACCAGACATACTTACCTGTGCTCTCGGTGATCCTCCGATCCTGGTGCTGGTCTTTTTTAATGTTGACACATCAGGATTGCCTAAAAAAAGACTTATATTTAGAATGCCGTAGTGCGGGGAGCACCGGTCATCTTGTCCCTTGTCCGGCCACCTAAATATTAGTCATAAAGAAGACCAGCACTTGGATCGGAATGAAGAGGAGTGCAAGTGAGTATGTCTGCTTTGTTATTCTAAATAGTTGTTTTCCCATTCACCCATTAGACCATCACTTGGAGTCCTGACAACCTCCATCCCACCACCAGCACCACATCTGCTGGCAACCATGGAAGGATCACTACAAGTACACCACGGGATTTTCTCCAAAACAAGTTATACAACATCCATGTGCTGATGACGTTAAGGAAGTGGCACCATACACATTACATGCTATATGTTTGGAGGGGGGAATTTTTGTCTGAAATTCTTATTTTATGAAGTGAAAATATGTAGAAAAACCTTCTTGTTGCATAAAACATCAAGATGCTAAGGAGATTTTTCTGGTATTTGTATAAATCTGTCGTTGGCCTGTGTGTTTCTGGAGGACATTCTTCCCGGCTTGGCTCGGAGGGGCTCTGCGCGGCTTATCACCGCTTGTATATACAATCCATACATTGGACACTTTGAGGATTTCTGCCATACATCTCCGGCTAAGTGTTGACGGGTCACATGCATGCGTCGGAGGACATTAAACCCTGTATCGAATTCACTTGGTCACTCACACAGTTTACAAATATTTGGAGTTCTCTAGGCCCGCAGGGTTTTCCTGTGGTTTCCGCATATTTCTCACGCTATAGATTATTGTACAGCTTAATCCCACATCCGACCTCTGGTGAACAGCGCTGGAGTGGAGGCTCATGTTTATTTACATATGTCAGCTGCCGCTTTTTATTTTTTTTTTGCTTTCTAATGTTATGGCCATTTATTATTATTTATTTTAGTTTTTTTGCTTTATTTTATGTTTGCATTGGATTTGATGATACTATGAAGCCTGGTATGTATGTGAATGTAAGGAGGGGCTATCGGAAGATAAGGTTCATTTAAATTGGGGAAATTTGGGGGAATACACATAAAAATAGGGATCATCATGGGTGGTGGGTGTGTAAGGGAAGCAGAGGGCGATCGTTATGAAGAGCCACAATATACAATGGGGGTCATTTACTAAGGGCCCGATTCGAGTTTTCCCGACGTGTTACCCGAATATTTCCGATTTGCGCCAATTTTCCCTGTATCGCACGCGATCGGATTGTGGCGCATCGGCGCCGGCATACACGCGACAGAATCGGGGGGCGTGGCCGAACGAAAACCCGACGGATTCGGAAAAACTGCCGCATTTTTAAAAAAAAAAGTGTCGCTTGACACGCGCTTACCTTCACTCAGCCCAGCTCGGTGTACTCCAGTGCGTTCCGATGCTCTTCAGCACAGCAGCGACATCTGGTGGACGTCGGAGGAACTGCCTTAGTGAATCGCCGGAAGACCCGAATCCACCGCAGAGAACGCGCCGCTGGATCGCGAATGGGCCGGGTAAGTAAATCTGCCCCATTGGGTCAGTGTCGGACTGGTTTTCTTATGCCCACCAGAGAAAATCAATCTGGGGGCCCACTCTTCATTATCCCCCAGGAAATATACTCTAGCAGCCTCCAAATTGAGGTGTTTTCTGATGGACTTCTTGGGTTCAGTATTGGGTTGAGCCAGGGCCCAGCGGAGGATCCTCTGGTACTCTGGTGGGCCAGTCCATCACTGCAGTGGGTGTTTTCAGACTGTCAACCAATTTCTGCTTGTTGCGCTGCAGTTCCAGGTATAGGAAGAGGTGGCGCTGTTTCTGAAAATCACCCATTTTAATTAAAGGAATTCAACCGCTTGCCTTTAGTTGTTTTAAGCTGAAATCACTGACACATCATTGTTTTCCTGACCACAAAACCTTGGGGCGGTGGGTCTCGGCCTGATCTCACATGTGTTTCCAGGGAAACACATGCAATTGGAATTATTATAATTATAATCTTTATTTCTAAAGTGCCATCATATTCCGCAGTGCTATGCAAATCATAGGGGACAAATACAAATATATTACATTACACAGTACAAACAGCCATATGGAACAATAGGAGTGAGGGCCCTGCTCACAAGAGCTTACATAAGAAAACGGGCCGAGGCCCACCCCCTATGCGCAAGTCCTGCGTTATTAACGCAACACTAGCGGGACTTGTGACCATGTCCCTAATCTATTGGACACTCCCACTTTCCCTAATTATTCTTTTCCCCCTCCACTTATCACTTTTGCTCCCCGTGATTCCTCTTTCTGAAAACCAGCAACATCAGCCGTCTTTCGGAAAGTCTTGCGCGTGTGCATTGGGTAGTCCTTTTGTGCAGACGGCTGTTCACTGTCTTCAGGGGAGGACATGAAACCACTGATGTGACTACAGGTTAAAACAGTAAAAGGCGAGTGGTTGATTCCTTTAAACACCCTAAATAAAAAAGTAAAAAATAGCTGAGGTCAGTTGCCATCAACATTGGACCATCAGTGGCGCAAATTAAAGTTGTGTCCTGCTACGCTACTACAGTTGACAATTGTTATAGCGGCTCGGATAATCTGCCAAGCAGCAAACTTGTTGATGGTTTCCAGTCACCACTAACAGAATTATGACTGCAGCTTTGAAGTATCATACAAATGAATATGCCGATTATAAGTATTATTTATTATTCTTCTTTATGTCCCCCCTGAGGGTCGTAAAGTCCATTTGTCAACTGGGACATAAATGAATGATTTTCATGCACCCACTTCCTCAAAGGGAGCTTAACCCCTTGATTCTTTAATGTATAATATGGTAGGGTGCACCCTCTGCTCTGCACAAATTAGAGGGAAATGAGGTCAGAATAAATTTTCTGTAAGATATGATCTTTATAAAACATGTCGGATCATAATTGTTGCAGTAATATTATTAGCAGCTGTAGCAGACTCCTAATATAATAATCAGAAGATATAAAATATTAAGGACAGGAACATCCATTTATTGAAACGCTGAGACCTGGTCATCTTTTCTTTTGCTATGAAGGTGATGTATGTACACGGTGACTGCACCAGCAGCAGAATAGTGAGTGCAGCTCTGGAGTATAATACAGGATGTAGCTCAGGATCAGTACAGGATAAGTAATGTCATGTATGTACACAGTGACTGCACCAGCAGCAGAATAGTGAGTGCAGCTCTGGGGTATAATACAGGATGTAACTCAGGATCAGTACAGGATAAGGAATGTCATGTATGTACACGGTGACTGCACCAGCAGCAGAATAGTGAGTGCAGCTCTGGAGTATAATACAGGATGTAACTCAGGATCAGTACAGGATAAGTAATGTCATGTATGTACACAGTGACTGCACCAGCAGCAGAATAGTGAGTGCAGCTCTGGGGTATAATACAGGATGTAACTCAGGATCAGTACAGGATAAGGAATGTCATGTATGTACACGGTGACTGCACCAGCAGCAGAATAGTGAGTGCAGCTCTGGAGTATAATACAGGATGTAACTCAGGATCAGTACAGGATAAGTAATGTCATGTATGTACACAGTGACTGCACCAGCAGCAGAATAGTGAGTGCAGCTCTGGGGTATAATACAGGATGTAACTCAGGATCAGTACAGGATAAGTAATGTCATGTATGTACACAGTGACTGCACCAGCAGAATAGTGAGAGCAGCTCTGGAGTATAATACAGGATGCAACTCAGGGACAGTACAGGATAAGTAATGTCATGTATGTACACAGTGACTGCACCAGCAGCAGAATAGTGAGTGCAGCTCTGGAGTATAATACAGGATGTAACTCAGGATCAGTACAGGATGAGTAATGTCATGTATGTACACAGTGACTGCACCAGCAGCAGAATAGTGAGTGCAGCTCTGGAGTATAATACAGGATGTAACTCAGGATCAGTACAGGATAAGTAATGTCATGTATGTACACAGTGACTGCACCAGCAGCAGAATAGTGAGTGCAGCTCTGGGGTATAATACAGGATGTAACTCAGGATCAGTACAGGATAAGGAATGTCATGTATGTACACGGTGACTGCACCAGCAGCAGAATAGTGAGTGCAGCTCTGGAGTATAATACAGGATGTAACTCAGGATCAGTACAGGATAAGTAATGTCATGTATGTACACAGTGACTGCACCAGCAGCAGAATAGTGAGTGCAGCTCTGGAGTATAATACAGGATGTAACTCAGGATCAGTACAGGATAAGTAATGTCATGTATGTACACAGTGACTGCACCACAAGCAGAATAGTGAGTGCAGCTCTGGGGTATAATACAGGATGTAACTCAGGATCAGTACAGGATAAGTAATGTCATGTATGTACACAGTGACTGCACCAGCAGCAGAATAGTGAGTGCAGCTCTGGAGTATAATACAGGATGTAACTCAGGATCAGTACAGGATAAGTAATGTCATGTATGTACACAGTGACTGCACCAGCAGCAGAATAGTGAGTGCAGCTCTGGGGTATAATACAGGATGTAACTCAGGATCAGTACAGGATAAGTAATGTCATGTATGTACACAGTGACTGCACCAGCAGCAGAATAGTGAGTGCAGCTCTGGAGTATAATACAGGATGTAACTCAGGATCAGTACAGGATAAGTAATGTCATGTATGTACACAGTGACTGCACCAGCAGCAGAATAGTGAGTGCAGCTCTGGGGTATAATACAGGATGTAACTCAGGATCAGTACAGGATAAGGAATGTCATGTATGTACACAGTGACTGCACCAGCAGCAGAATAGTGAGTGCAGCTCTGGAGTATAATACAGGATGTAACTCAGGATCAGTACAGGATAAGTAATGTCATGTATGTACACAGTGACTGCACCAGCAGCAGAATAGTGAGTGCAGCTCTGGAGTATAATACAGGATGTAACTCAGGATCAGTACAGGATAAGTAATGTCATGTATGTACACAGTGACTGCACCACAAGCAGAATAGTGAGTGCAGCTCTGGGGTATAATACAGGATGTAACTCAGGATCAGTACAGGATAAGTAATGTCATGTATGTACACAGTGACTGCACCAGCAGCAGAATAGTGAGTGCAGCTCTGGAGTATAATACAGGATGTAACTCAGGATCAGTACAGGATAAGTAATGTCATGTATGTACACAGTGACTGCACCAGCAGCAGAATAGTGAGTGCAGAGTCGTCAGATGCTTACTACATGTTTTTTCACAAATTTGGTAAAACCCTTTATGTCCACGAACGACAATATTCTTAATTACACTCAGGATAACAAAATAACACATTCTCCAATTCACTGCTATTAACAAAAATACATGTTACAAATATAATTCCAACCTATCTCTATCAGTCCTGGTGTTTACAATGTTGGTTTTTGCTGGATATGACCGCAAATCTTTTTACTATGGTCAAATTCTTTTCATGAATAGCTTCTCTTGTCTGCACACTGCAGTGCTCTCAGCCTCCTGCCCTCCCCCTGCATTACCAGACCAGATCAGACACAGCCACTTCCTGCCGGCAAGCAGCAGTGTACAAGCTGCAGACAGATAAGTTCTTTATCCCAGAGAGACACATATAGCAGGTTGACTGTGTGTGGTATAGATGAGGTAGCAGAGCTGGAGTGTTTCATTGTGTCTGTTATCCATCTCATGACTCTGATCTTTCATGGGCAAACCCCTTTAAATCTCTCCTTATAATCTCTTATAACAAGACTGTAAAACAGTCCATAATCAAGACTTTATTCTGTGAATATTAGAAAACATGGAATTAAAAATGTAATAAAGATTTGCCCTCAAGGGCTGCAGAAGAAGAGACCGGAGAATACATATTCATAGATCTGATCCAGGAGAATAACTTATGATAAGAAAACCTTTCAAAGATATTACAGTCTGGCTAAAACGTACAACACATAGGGGCTTATTTACAAACGGTCCCGTGGATTGCAATTTCGTCGGATTTTAGAAATTTTCGGTATTTGCGCCGCTGTGTCAGCTATTTAGATGGAGATTGTGTTGCACGCAGTCGGATTTTGGTGCAGCGGCACCGGCTTTCATGCAACAAAAAATTGGGGGCGTGCCGTCAGACAATCCGACTGATTCGGACTGAGTGCAGGATTTAATACTCAAATTTTGTTGCAACCTATCCACTTACATGCACCAGGAAGAAGAAGGTGAACTCCGGTGGACCTGAGCGGGGAAGCGACACATGCAGGAAATCGGGTGCACAATCTTTGTGAATCGTGCTGGAGTGCATGATTGTCGGACACTCCATATTTCGGGGACTCCTGTGGGCGGGTAAGTAAATGTGCCCCATAGAGACAAAATAATGTCAGTGTTAGCTGGGCTAACTTGAGAAAGTTATTTGGATATTTGGTGAAAAATTATCCATAACCTATGTATAAAAACATAAGTATAAGAGAATTTTGGCAAATATTAACATAAAAGCAAAAAATATATGTATTTTGTAAATTGGCCTACCACAATAGCAGTGGGCACAACCTTATTATTCACTCTGATTGGTTTGAACATTTTAGGCTCCCTTCTTAGTACAGTGGGTAAGTCTACAAAACCTTTGACCCCCCCCTTCCCATGAGACTTGATCGATTTCTGTCTGAGACACGTAGGAATGATATTTACTGGGAAAAACAAGAGCATTTTACACTAAATACTACATTTTAGATGTCAAGGAAATATTCCAGTTGCAATTCTGTTTTTCATTACATAGTTGGATGCATTGAGAACAATAGAACAACAAAATGATCAATGAAAATCAAGATTTGGATTTGGAAAGATACTAAAAATTGAAGTGGGAAATCAAATTTCAAGCTGATCTAACTTCAGTTTAAATTCCTAAAGGCAAGGCTCACTAGTGTCAGTGGCTTCCACTTGCCTTTATGACCTCTATGCAATGCCTTTACAAGCTCCTGATGAGGTTCAGTGTATTGTGTGGTCTCCACTTGCCTGTATGACCTCCCTATAATGCCTTGGCATGCTCCTGATGAGGCTCAGTATATTGTGTGACCTCCACTTGCCTGTATGACCTCTATGCAATGCCTTTACAAGCTCCAGAAGAGGCTTAGCATAGTGTGTGGTCTCCACTTGCCTGTATGACCTCCCTATAATGCCTCGGCATGCTCCTGATGAGGCTCAGTATATTGTGTGGTCTCCACTTTCCTGTATGACCTCCCTATAATGCCTCGGCATTCTCCTGATGAGGCTCAGTATATTGTGTGGTCTCCACTTTCCTGTATGACCTCCCTATAATGCCTCGGCACGCTCCTGATGAGGCTCGGTATATTGTGTGACCTCCACTTGCCTGTATGACCTCTATGCAATGCCTTTACAAGCTCCAGAAGAGGCTTAGCATATTGTGTGGTCTCCACTTGCCTGTATGACCTCCCTATAATGCCTCGGCACGCTCTTGATGAGGCTCAGTATATTGTGTGACCTCCACTTGCCTGTATGACCTCCAGGCAATGCCTTGGCAATCTCCTGAAGAGGCTTAGTACATTGTGTGGCCTCCACTTGTCTGTATGACCTTACTACAATGCTTGGGCAAGCTCCTGATGAGGCTCAGTATATTTTGTGACCCCCATGTTCTGTACAGTGTTGCAATGTGGCATTGGTGGCTGGAATGAGACACAATGTCCAAGATGCGCTCGATTGGATTCAGGATTGGGTATGGTCCGGTCTATAGCATCAATAACTTCATCATGAAGTAACTGTAACACACTACAGTCACATGAGACCTAGCATTGTCATGCATTAGAACTCAGGGCTCACTGGACCTACATATTTTCTTAGAATGGGTCTGAGGAATTCCTCCCAGTGCCTAATGGCAGTCAATGTAAAGTACCTCTGGATGACACATGGAGGGCTTTGCTAAAGTAAGCAGCTCCTAGTGCTTGATTAAACGCCGAAGTGTTAGAGTGATAGCGTTACCGGAAACCTCCGGTAACGTTATCTAACACTGTGGCGGGGTACAGTGTAATTGTCGGACAGTTCGCAAAGCTGTCTGAAGTTTTCATGAGGGGGCGGGGTTGGGGCATGGCTAGGGGGGGTGACTGCCGGCCTATGGAGCAAGCGGGGCGGTCCAGGGAAGAGGAAATTTAGGTGACAGGTCCTCTTTGACTGTTACAGAGACAACTTCAGCTCCATTCACGACTGCATCAAGTTTATCAAGATTTTCTCCTGGCCTACACCCTACAGATTAACTTTCTAATGGTGTCAAAATTCCTTTCTTATCCACCATATCCCATCTGATTATAAACATTGAATCTGCCTTTTTATAAAATGCTGCAGATATTTCAGTAGTGTTTGAATTTGTATGTAAAATTGGGGACTAGAACGGGTGTCCCTCAGGATCTATGAAATGTCAGTCTCAGACATCACTTGATATTCAGAGGAATCTGGTCTTATTACTGTACGCCGGTGATCTAATCATCCAGGCAAACATGTCCTCCAGGGAAATTCATTATTCTATTTAGCGTTGTAAACTATTTAGGTGCCACAGAATTGAAATATGTGCCCCCCCCCCACCGTGTTTATAAAACTGATGAGTTGGAACAAATTAGAAATGTTATCGGCTTTTAATATAAATAATAACTGGCTGGAGGGAAGGTATAGGGTAAAATCCATCACATTTGCTATTTTGGTTGTAACGTTACCTGCTATTTATTATACATTCTGGAGAAATGAACCATGACATTTGCTAAAGACGACATTCAAACATCCTCTTGCCTCAAGTAACGCTTGGCAGAAGGAACAGTCGAGCTGCTCGGGGGCGGGATTTTGTCTTGAATATTTTAAAGCGAGCCTGTCAGTACCTTTCCCAAAATTATAGTAATTATAGTTGTCGGGAACATGAACATTTTATATTTGGTAGTTACAGAGATAACAAACTTTAATCCTGTAACCGTATAAATTTACATGTGCCCAATGGGTGTTCTCGATCTTCTCAAATTATTGAGCCAACATCTGTGATACCTGCTATTAGAGCCTGGTTCTGCTGCCTATCCTATACTATCTCTAATGAGTAGACCCCAAGTCTACTCTATTTACACATTTAGCCCTGTATATATATATATGGTACAGGCGGTCCCCTACTTAAGAACACCCGACTTACAGACGAGCCCTAGTTACAAACGGACCTCTGGATGTTGGTAATTTACTGAACTTTAGCCTTAGGCTATATTAATCAGCTATAACAGGCGTCTGTAATGAAGCTTTAGTGTTAATCCTGGTTCTTATGACAACGCAACATTTTTAAAATCCAATTCTTATATATTCATCTGCTCACTTTGTCTTCTTACTTTTACATCCCTTTTTGGGTATAAACCTCCTCTTTCATGTGAGTTTTATGCAGAAATGTTGTTTGTTTTTTTCAATAAATTGTGTTTGTCACAAAGAGCGGGGTACCGGCTGTCAACTGTTTAGTAAAGGACATCTACAACCAAGATGAAAGACTGTATGCATAAAGTCCTACATCCTGGTGGTAGATGTTCTTTAAGACAAATGTAATCGCCAGGTTGTCTGTTTTCATAAAAATGCATAGGCTTTAGGGGTGCAATTACCTTTTAATGGGGCACATTTACTTACCCGGTCCAGTCGCGATCCAGCGGCGCGTTCTCTGCTCTGCATTCGGGTCCGGCCGGGATTTATGAATGTAGTTCTTCCGCCGTCCACCAGGTGGCGCTGCTGCGCTGAAAGTCATCTCATCGCGCCGGAATTCACCACCTCGGACCAAGTGAAGGTAAGCGGTCCCCAAGCGACACTTTTTCGGTTTTTAAATGCGGCGGTTTTTCCGAATACGTCGGGTTTTCGTTCGGCCACGCCCCCCGATTTCCGTCGCGCGCATGCCGGCACCGATGCGCCACAATCCGATCGCGTGCGCCACAATCCCGGGGCAATTCAGGTACAATCGGCGCAAATCGGAAATATTCGCGTAACACGTCGGGAAAACGCGAATCGGGCCTTTAGTAAATGACCCCCAATGTGTTTAATCGCTGTCTTTTGCAGATTGTGACTGTTTAAAAAAATTTTGGCTTAAAAGCAGATTTTTGGTTATTTCAGTTCAAGCACACATGAAAGTATCATAAGAAAGTACAATATTTGGTCTGTAGGAGGTCACAGATGATAGAGCTTTTTGGTGAAGTTAAAGGTTACCATAAATACTCTATTATAAGCCGAGGCCCCTTCATTTTACCACCAAAAACTGGGAAAACCTATTGATATAAGCCGAGGGTGGTAAATACATTGGTCACAGGCTTCCAGTATATAGCCAGCCAGACCCCTGTAGTATAGAGCCAGCCTGCCCCTGTAGTATATAGACAGCAAGCCCCCTGTAGTATAGAGCCAGCCTGCCCCCTGTAGTATATAGACAGCCAGCCCCCTGTAGTATATAGACAGCTAGCCCCCTGTAGTATAGATACAGCCTGCCCCCTGTAGTATATAGACAGCCAGCCCCCTGTAGTATAGATACAGCCTGCCCCCTGTAGTATATAGACAGCAAGCCCCCTGTAGTATAGATACAGCCTGCCCCCTGTAGTATATAGACAGCCAGCCCCCTGTAGTATATAGACAGCTAGCCCCCTGTAGTATAGAGCCACCATGCCCCCTGTAGTATAGAGCCAGCCTGCCCCTGTAGTATATAGACAGCTAGCCCCCTGTAGTATAGAGCCACCCTGCCCCCTGTAGTATATAGACAGCCTGCCCCCTGTAGTATAGAGCCAGCATGCCCCCTGTAGTATATAGACAGCCTGCCCCCTGTAGTATAGAGCCATCATGCCCCCTGTAGTATATAGACAGCCTGCCCCCTGTAGTATAGAGCCACCATGCCCCCTGTAGTATATAGACAGCCTGCCCCCTGTAGTATATATACAGCCAGCCCCCTGTAGTATATAGACAGCTAGCCCCCTGTAGTATAGAGCCACCATGCCCCCTGTAGTATAGAGCCAGCCTGCCCCTGTAGTATATAGACAGCTAGCCCCCTGTAGTATAGAGCCACCCTGCCCCCTGTAGTATATAGACAGCCTGCCCCCTGTAGTATAGAGCCAGCATGCCCCCTGTAGTATATAGACAGCCAGCCCCCTGTAGTATATGGCCAGCCCTCTTTAGTATATGGCGAGTCCCCAGTAGTATATAGCCAGCCATCCACCTGTAGTATATAGCCAGCCAGCCACCTGTAGTATACAGCCAGACAGCACTCTTTAAAAAGCCAGCAAGCTCCCTTTACTAGCCTGCCAGCCCCCTTTAGTAGCCAGCCAGATACCTTAAGTAGCCAGCCCCCTTTATTAGCCAGCCATCCCTCTTTATTAGCCAGCCAACCCTCTTTAGTATACAGCCAGCCCCCAGTTTGGCCAGCAATTAAGAAAACTTACATCGGCTCCCCGATGCTTGCCGCAGCCCCACTTTTGTCTTCCCCGCAATGCTCCAGTCCCAGTGGCTCCTCTTCTGTGTTCTGTCTGCTATAACAGCCAGACACAAGAGGAGCCGTGGGGACTGGAGCATCACGGAGAAGACAGAAGAGGAGCTGTGCCGAGCAACGGGGGCACCAGAAGTTGAGTGTGTAAGTTTATTTTTTATTGACTCGTGTATAAGCCGGGTGAGGTTTTCAGCACATTTTTTGTGCTAAAAAACTCGACTTATACACAAGTGTATACAGTATATTTAACTTGTAATAAACTATTTGCATATTGAAATACATCATTATTAGATTTTGGGGCTTTCTGACAGATATACTTATAGCACCGCTCAAGGTCATACTTAATTTTACATTAGTAGTCAAGTCAAGTGTTAAGGTGGAAACAACTGCAGCTTGTGAGAAACTGTGGGAGAAATAAGAAATGGCAGATATTGATATGGTTTATGATTTTTATACTACAGTTATAACTTTTACTTCCTGTCCTGACCCTTGACCTGAACCCAGACAATGCCAGAACTTTGACTCACGGTGTTTGACTTGTTTTTGACTTTTCTCTGCCTGATCTGAAGCATTCCAGCCTGGTGGTCCCATTGCAGCAAAAGTCCATACCCCTGTAAATACAGTGAAGGGAAAAAAAAATTATAGGCTCATTTAGGCAACTTTTTTGGAATTTGGCTAAATCTAAAACCGGTGGCAGGTTGGTTCCCCATTACAATTGCTTTATCAATGTGACAACACAAGGCGGCGGATGAGCTGAGATGACCATAGAACAATATCTACAATACATAGTATATCTAGAGGTTCTACCATCAGATATTTTCTCGTAAACAACTGAAAATCCTTTGAACAGAAACTTTAATCTGCAGAACCATGAATGATGGGATAAGATGAGACAACTCAACAACAAGCGAAAGAACCGCAATTAACTGTAGGTTAATAAACATATTAATCACTTTTTCATTACCATGAATAATGCGGCGGATCAAAGGTTAATATAAGCGTCGTATCTCCACTCAACACGGCGGAAGGAAAAAAAAAAGATAATCTGAAATAAAAAACAAAGGTAAGCGTAAAAATTCAGAGTGGGGTCAGGAGACTCAAGATACAAAATCACATTCATTTATTGAAGATTAACCAAATAGAGTTTTTATAAGGAGAGAAAATTAATTGATCTTAAAGGATCTGAAAGCAGAATAAAAATGTAATTTTAGAAATGTCAAAGTTGTTTTCTTAACATCAAATATGGAGGCATCTGAGGCTTGATTAGGGGATTACAGATCCATTGGTTTATCCCGATACTCCATTTGTCCACACCCTATATTGTTGTGTCAAGATACTGCATGACGTGGCATATGGCGGTCACCATAGCACTAATAATAAATAACATTATAGAAAACTTTGGGAACATTTTTGAAAACATATTCAAATATTTCATTAAAAAATACAACCCTGAACAAGGTCTTTGAGGGCCAATTACATAAGAGCGTAATACCCCCGGTCACACCACGCTGGCTATTGGGCTGACAAATATGTCTCCGACACTCAACCCTCTTATAGCCCCAAGCTCCACCCAGTGGGGGTGACCTAAATGTCTTTCCATAGCAGGTATCTAGCACAACAAAGTAACATCAGCGCCAAGGATTCGCTAACCACCGGGCTTTTCTCCCCAGGGGGCTATCATTAAGAGAACATGAAAGAGGCTGGTCCCATTCCATAAAACTCCAAAGATCATGTCCCACTATACTTCCTATTCCAAACATGGGATCCCTTAAAGGGAACCTGTCACCAGGAGACCCATTTTTAGCACTCCCCCAGTCCCCACAGAGCATAGTACATACACTGCCAAGTGTTTTTGCATTAAAAATTGGTTTTACAGAAAAAAATATATGTTATATTGTACCTTTCATTAGCATCTGCTAATTAGCATCTGCTGTGTGACTAGGCAGTTGCCAAATGGGAGTGGCTGGAAAGGAGCAGTTTCCCCCCCACCCTTGGGGAACAGCTCCTCCATGTGACCTTTTCAAATATATGAAAACATCCATCACTTGGCTTAGCGGCGCCCCCTGCTCCTCTACAGCCAATCCCGAATGAGGGGAGTTATTCATATATTTGAAAAGGTCACATGTTTCCCAAGGGTGGGGGGGAACTGCTCCTTTCCAGCCCCTCCCAGGGGGCAACTGTCTAGTCACACAGCAGATGCTAATGAAAGATACAATATAACGTCGCTTTTTTTCTGTAAAACCAATTTTTTATATAAAAACACTTTGGCAGTGTATGTACTATGCTCTGTGGGGACTGGGGGAGTGCTAAAAATGGCTCTCCTGGTGACAGGCTCCCTTTAACCCAGTATACTGAAAATTAACCCAGCCTGTAACACCTATCATATTGCGGCTGCACTACAGGCTGGGCCTTGCACTACGACCCAACTGGATGTTTTAAAGTTTATTCCAAATCATAGTGTTAAGTTTATTAACAACCCAGACCTCAGGCAAAATCATTTCAGGTACGGCAAAATTACTGTGTTATAGATATTTCGACCCAACCTGGGTCTTCATCAGAAGTCTGTTTGAATAAATGTGTCTATTAGGAAAAAGTGAGAAACATTTTGATAAAAATCAGCAGGGAGCGGGCAGGGTTAGGAGAAGGAGGAGGTCAGGTGAGGGATACCAAGAACCAAAATTATATTATTCAGGGTATAAGTATATAAAGTAGGTATGCAAGGTAAGTATGTTGGGAAAAGGCAACTTGTAACGGGTCACACATACAACAGAACTAAAAGTCTCTATGGGAAGAGTCCGGAGGGAGGAGTCTGTGGACCCTCTGGACCACCGCAGGAGATGGTATAAGGGTCCGCGGTGGCAGCCAAGGTACAGAGATGTGCAGGAAACAGTCCAAGCCTGGGATGACAGCAGCAACACAGAGGAACACTGGTAACGCTGGCACGGACTGCAGGCACACCGCTGGACTGGAACCCTGGGAGGCACAGCAGGAAGCACAGAGGCAGACTGAAGACTTGATACAGGATGGCAGGAGCACACGGAGGTACCCTGGTAACGCTGGAGACAGGAACACGGAGGAACACTGGTAATGCTGGAGACAGGAGACACGAAGGCGACTGGAAATGCTGGAAGACAGGACACACCAGGAGCGTATGGGAACGCTGGAGACACACAGGAACGCAGGAAAGCGTCTGGAAACGCTAATGGGCTTTCTCTTCCACAGGAATGGCTTAGGGAAGCCTGGTATGGAAACCATAGGTGATCCTAGGAGAAGACCCGGCAGGGAGTGAAGGGAGGTGCCGGATTATAAGGGCGAGCCGGATTAGCATGAGGCAATCAGGAGGACGCTGGTCCTTTAAGGCTTGAGAAGTCAGTGTGCGCCCCCTAGTGGCCCTAGGGAAGGAGCGTGCGGCCTACACGCCGTTAGCCGGAGAACAGACAGGAGCCAGGAGAGGTAAGTGAGGGCAGGGAGATGGGGACCGTCAGGCAGCGGAGCACGGGTGCACCCGCGATCCGTGACATGGATCGCGGGAGCACCCGTGACACAACTGTGGTTAACATTATTTTATGTCCGATAGTCAATATAAACATCTGTACAGAGGCTGCCATAATAGTGGCCAGGATTACAAGAGGGGAAGAGGCTTTCTATGTTATTCAGGGTACAGCTGTAAAGGTTTTCCTGGTGTCCAGTTCCATCACATAGTAGACATTTCTCTACGGCCATGGACCAGGTAGTGGTTCTTCTGCAATAGGTGTAGGACGTTGTCCTCTGCAAGGCTATACTAATACTCCCTGTAAGTTCTCATTGACCACTTTTCTTTCTTAATATGATCTGTTACCTACAAAAATTCTTCCAATCCTCCTTTTCCTTAAAGAGCGAGGAAAGCAAATGATTGTAGAGTAAGTGGTGATATGGCAGTCCTCTTAATCTGAATGGATCTGAATGGATTAATCTAAATTAGACATTTTTACTTTTTTCCTCGAGGCAACTTCTGGTATTTTTGGATGGTTTTGGTGCTGATTCTCTCCATTATGCTGCTTCCTCTCCTTTTCACCATCTTCATGGTTCTGGATCTGTTATTGTATCTGATGGCAATGCTGTTCCAGATGTCTTGCTCTTCAGCCACTTTTAGTGGTTTGACTGGAGGCAGCCACGATGCTCGGGAATGGAGTGATGTGTGCGAGCACATTTTTATTCTAGCTGTTCTGTTGGGGAATGCCTTAATTCTCCTGGCTGTGTGGTTTTTATCAATGGTTGCCTGCTGTTTTATTCTATTTGGGTTTTTGCAAGTACAGCTTAAACATTCTTTTTAATACAGATAAAAAAGTTTCCACCAGCACTTCGATGATATAGATAATAAAACCTTTTTTTATATATATCACCATGAATGTGTAGATGCAGCTGGGACAAGGATGAACTTACCAACCCGTTTCAACCTATTCTGTCGTAATTGTGGAATTTAAACTGACATGTGGGAATATTAGTGGGTGAAGATTAGGGCATAAAAACTTTCTGAAGCTTGTCTTACTCTTAGTTGTCACAAAAATATTGGGGGTCGTTTTCCCAACGTGTTACCCGAATATTTCCGATTTGCGGCGATTTCCCCTGCATTGTCCCGGGATTTTGGCGCACATGATCGGATTGTGGCGCATCGGCGCTGGCATGCACGCGACGGAAACCGGGAGCGTGGCTGAACGAAAACCAGACAGATTCGGAAAAACCGCCGCATTAAAAAAAAAAATCTGTTGCGGAGCTTGCACTTACCTTCACTCAGCCCGGCTCGGTGAACTCCAGAGCGTTCCAATGCTTTTCAGCGCAGCAGTGCCACCGGGTGGACAGAGGAGGAACTATCTTAATAAATCCGTGCCGGACCTGAATCCAGCGCAGAGAACGCGCTGCTGGATCGCGAATGGACCGGGTAAGTAAATCTGCCCCAATATGTTCATTTTCCACACATCAATCAATCAGCACTAGTGGGGCTGCCTCCCCTGCTTGGTATAGCCATAGCCTTTTCCATTTACCACTTTTGACTTGGTTCTGTATTCCAGCATTGAAGCCCAGGGCAATATCATCAGGATACCCAGGGCATATCGTAACGTAAGAGAAGACACCTACTGGATATTTAACTTTGTCCATAGATAGTGGCTCGTGTGTTTTAGTACAATATTTCCTCATCCAGAATATCTTTTTATTATACTGTTCAAACAGCTTTGGAAAAGAAATGCTCCATGCTGAGAATCACATCAATGCGTCGCTATTAAACGCATGCATTACCGGCAGAAAGAGCAATTATTACTGCCCACTAGCAAAATATTACAATCTTGTATTTGTCAGGCCTCACTTATCCAGTAGTGAGCGTTCACCAGGCAGAATACTCCCCACTGGTGATATTTTATCTCATTGTTAGAGTTATACTGTCCTGTATTACAGAACCGGCTGTGAGTCCTAAATTATCTGCAGTAGAAGAACATGTTGGATTACATGTATCTGGACCAGTCTCCATCACCTCCTTCCATCTCCTTACCAGTTGTAGCAATACCTTAGTTACTACTAGTTGGGCACCTCTGCACTTAGGGATTTGGGTTATACTTGATGTCCATTTAGTGAACTAATGGATGAGGAGTTGGGCGCGTATAAGATTATTAATGGGTTGTAAGATTTCAGTGGGAAGTCCATAGCTGTGCATAGCCACCCTTCGGATGGCTATGATGAGTCCTGAAATGAGGTAGAATAAGGTCTACCCAACAAATACCAAAAAGTGTTAATAATTTGTCCAAAAATCATGCTGCCACACTAAGTACTATATTATGTCTTTAAAGGACATGTTCCCTCAGATAACCTGATGGTAGATGTTTATACTCGCCTTCCCGTCCAGTCCCCATCGCCAACAACGTTCTTTGTTCATCATTAAGTAGTGCCGGATTGCATAGATATAAAGCTTGATTGGTTATGTTAATGAGTCTGGGGCACTCTGCTGAGCACCTCATGGCTCCTCCGATAAATAATTTATGCACTCCCCTGATTGACACGCCCACACAATGCTGAGAGAGGCGGGGTCATCCCCGGCCCTCCCCCTGCTATTCTTGATCATAGAATTGTCAGACTACATTCTGCTATGATTGTGCATAGTGCGAGAATAACAGAGAGGGACCTGGTGACGTCTCCGGCTGTATCAGCATTGTGTGGGCGTGCCCATCGCCCGGGGGTGGAATGCATAAATTATCTATCAGCAGAGCGCCTTAAGCTCATTTGCATAGGTTATAAAGTTTTATATCCACGCAATCCGGCACTACTCAATGATGAAAAAAGAGCTTTATTGGCGATGGGGATGGGGAGGTGAGTATAAACATCTACCATCTGGTTATCTGAACGTAGATGTCCTTTAAGTGTCACTGTCTACTACGTTTATCTTTATGAGACTTGAGGCATGAGTAGTCATCTAGAGACATTGGGGCTCATTTACTAAGGGTCCACATTTTCGTCGGGTTTCCCGAATATTTCCCTTTTGCACTGAATTGCCCCGGTTTTTGCCACACGCGATCGGATTGTGGCACATCGGCGCCGGCTTGCATGCGACAGAAATCGGGGGGCGTGGCCGGCAGATTCGGACAAACCGGGGAATTTAAAAAAGGATTTGTGTCGCAAGATCAAGCACTCACATGCACCAGGAAGAAAAAGGTGACTCTGGTGGACCTCGGGGCAGAAGCGACACATGCAGGAACACAGATGCACAATCTTCATTAATCACGCCGGACCCGAATCCTCATTGGACAACGTAAAGGGTAAGTAAATCTGCCCCAATATTTTCCTCTGCTGCTTATCTACTCTCATGGACATAACGTAGAATGCAAATTATGTCCGACTTCTTCATAAGGTTCCCAAGGCAACATTCAGGATGAAGTAGAGCAGAGTGTTTTCTTCAATTCTAAGAAGATTTTAATATACACAGATGTAATGAGAAGATGTTTATTTTGAGAAAAAAATTGCCAGGATCTAGGGATAAATATAACGGACAGGCGGATAGATAAAATTACCCTCAATTTCGGAAAATGGTCCAAATATGTTTATTATGTATTATCTGTAAAAATCTTCAAGATAGAAAACTCTTCCCGTAAGTGGCCGGCTGTGAGTACATTACTTACATGGGTCATCACATAATTGGACGTTGCATGTTCTGTATAGGTTTGATCTGAACCCTTTAGAGCCATCTCGGCTGCTCACCCCATGAAAGGATATACATGGAGCAGCTGGAGAAAAGGGGTCACTCATGGAGTCTCCACCTCTTTGAAGGTACATTAGTCATTTTGCAATGACTGAGCATTTTTTCAGATTTAGGTGTTGTTCTTATTTTATGTAATTGAAGGGCTTACAGTCTATGAGGATGAGGGGGTGACACAAGAGCTTACAGTCTATTAGGATGAGGGGGAGACACAAGAGCTTACAGTCTATGAGGATGAGGGGGTGACACAAGAGCTTACAGTCTATGAGGATGGGGGGTGACACAAGATCTTACAGTCTATTAGGATGAGGGGGAGACACAAGAGCTTACAGTCTATGAGGATGAGGGGGAGACACAAGAGCTTACAGTCTATGAGGATGAGGGGGGTGACACAAGATCTTACAGTCTATGAGGATGAGAGGGTGACACAAGAGCTTACAGTCTATGAGGATGAGGGGAGGACACAAGAGCTTACAGTCTATGAGAATGAGGGGTGACACAAGAGCTTACAGTCTATGAGAATGAGGGGTGACACAAGAGCTTACAGTCTATGAGGATGAGAGGGTGACACAAGAGCTTACAGTCTATGAGGATGAGAGGGTGACACAAGAGCTTACAGTCTATGAGGATGAGGGGGTGACACAAGAGCTTACAGTCTATGAGAATGAGGGGTGACACAAGAGCTTACAGTCTATGAGGATGAGGGGTGACACAAGAGCTTACAGTCTATGAGGATGAGGGGGTGACACAAGAGCTTAGAGTCTATGAGGAAGAGGGCGTGACACAAGAGCTTGCAGTCTATGAGGATGAGGGTAGGACACAAGAGCTTACAGTCTATGAGGATGAGGGGAGGACACAAGAGCTTACAGTCTATGTGGATGAGGGGGTGACACAAGAGCTTACAGTCTGTGAGGATGAGGGGGTGACACAAGAGCTTACAGTCTATGAGGATGAGGGGGGTGACACAAGAGCTTACAGTCTATGAGAATGAGGGGTGACACAAGAGCTTACAGTCTATGAGGATGAGAGGGTGACACAAGAGCTTACAGTCTATGAGGATGAGAGGGTGACACAAGAGCTTACAGTCTATGAGGATGAGGGGGTGACACAAGAGCTTACAGTCTATTAGGATGAGGGGGAGACACAAGAGCTTACAGTCTATGAGGATGAGGGGGTGACACAAGAGCTTACAGTCTATGAGGATGAGGGGGTGACACAAGAGCTTACAGTCTATGAGGATGAGAGGGTGACACAAGAGCTTACAGTCTATGAGGATGAGAGGGTGACACAAGAGCTTACAGTCTATGAGGATGAGGGGGTGACACAAGAGCTTACAGTCTATGAGAATGAGGGGTGACACAAGAGCTTACAGTCTATGAGAATGAGGGGTGACACAAGAGCTTACAGTCTATGAGGATGAGAGGGTGACACAAGAGCTTACAGTCTATGAGGATGAGAGGGTGACACAAGAGCTTACAGTCTATGAGGATGAGGGGGTGACACAAGAGCTTACAGTCTATGAGAATGAGGGGTGACACAAGAGCTTACAGTCTATGAGGATGAGGGGTGACACAAGAGCTTACAGTCTATGAGGATGAGGGGGTGACACAAGAGCTTAGAGTCTATGAGGAAGAGGGCGTGACACAAGAGCTTGCAGTCTATGAGGATGAGGGGAGGACACAAGAGCTTACAGTCTATGAGGATGAGGGGAGGACACAAGAGCTTACAGTCTATGTGGATGAGGGGGTGACACAAGAGCTTACAGTCTGTGAGGATGAGGGGGTGACACAAGAGCTTACAGTCTATGAGGATGAGGGGGGTGACACAAGAGCTTACAGTCTATGAGAATGAGGGGTGACACAAGAGCTTACAGTCTATGAGGATGAGAGGGTGACACAAGAGCTTACAGTCTATGAGGATGAGAGGGTGACACAAGAGCTTACAGTCTATGAGGATGAGGGGGTGACACAAGAGCTTACAGTCTATGAGAATGAGGGGTGACACAAGAGCTTACAGTCTATGAGGATGAGGGGTGACACAAGAGCTTACAGTCCATGAGGATGAGGGGGTGACACAAGAGCTTAGAGTCTATGAGGAAGAGGGCGTGACACAAGAGCTTGCAGTCTATGAGGATGAGGGGAGGACACAAGAGCTTACAGTCTATGAGGATGAGGGGAGGACACAAGAGCTTACAGTCTATGTGGATGAGGGGGTGACACAAGAGCTTACAGTCTATGAGGATGAGGGGGTGACACAAGAGTTTACAGTCTATGAGGATGAGGGGAGGACACAAGAGCTTACAGTCTATGAGGATGAGGGGAGGACACAAGAGCTTACAGTCTATGAGGATGAGGGGGTGACACAAGAGCTTACAGTCTATGAGGATGAGGAGGTGACACAAGAGCTTACAGTCTATTAGGATGAGGGGGAGACACAAGCGCTTACAGTCTATGAGGATGAGAGGGTGACACAAGAGCTTACAGTCTATGAGGATGAGAGGGTGACACAAGAGCTTACAGTCTATGAGGATGAGGGGGTGACACAAGAGCTTACAGTCTATGAGAATGAGGGGGTGACACAAGAGCTTAGAGTCTATGAGGAAGAGGGCGTGACACAAGAGCTTGCAGTCTATGAGGATGAGGGGGTGACACAAGAGTTTACAGTCTATGAGGATGAGGGGAGGACACAAGAGCTTACAGTCTATGAGGATGAGGGGAGGACACAAGAGCTTACAGTCTATGTGGATGAGGGGGTGACACAAGAGCTTACAGTCTATGAGGATGAGGGGGTGACACAAGAGTTTACAGTCTATGAGGATGAGGGGAGGACACAAGAGCTTACAGTCTATGAGGATGAGGGGAGGACACAAGAGCTTACAGTCTATGAGGATGAGGGGGTGACACAAGAGCTTACAGTCTATGAGGATGAGGGGAGGACACAAGAGCTTACAGTCTATGAGGATGAGGGGGTGACACAAGAGCTTACAGTCTATGAGGATGAGGGAGTGACACAAGAGCTTACAGTCTATGAGGATGAGGAGGTGACACAAGAGCTTACAGTCTATTAGGATGAGGGGGAGACACAAGAGCTTATAGTCTATGAGGATGAGAGGGTGACACAAGAGCTTACAGTCTATGAGGATGAGAGGGTGACACAAGAGCTTACAGTCTATGAGGATGAGGGGGTGACACAAGAGCTTACAGTCTATGAGAATGAGGGGTGACACAAGAGCTTACAGTCTATGAGGATGAGGGGTGACACAAGAGCTTACAGTCTATGAGGATGAGGGGGTGACACAAGAGCTTAGAGTCTATGAGGAAGAGGGCGTGACACAAGAGCTTGCAGTCTATGAGGATGAGGGGGTGACACAAGAGTTTACAGTCTATGAGGATGAGGGGAGGACACAAGAGCTTACAGTCTATGAGGATGAGGGGAGGACACAAGAGCTTACAGTCTATGAGGATGAGGGGGTGACACAAGAGCTTGCAGTCTATGAGGATGAGGGGGTGACACAAGAGTTTACAGTCTATGAGGATGAGGGGAGGACACAAGAGCTTACAGTCTATGAGGATGAGGAGGTGATACAAGAGCTTACAGCCTATGAGGATGAGGGGGACACAAGAGATTACAGTCTATGAGGATGAGGGGGTGACACAAGAGCTTACAGTCTATGAGGATGAAGGGGGTAACACAAGAGCTTACAATCTATGAGCATGAAGGGGGTTACACAAGAGCTTACAGTTTATGGGGACGAGGGGGTGACACAAGAGCTTATAGTCTATGAGGATGAGGGGAGTGACACAAGAGCTTACAGTCTATGAGGATGTTATCTGTATGTTATCCCTGCTATACATTGTGTATCATGGCGTATATTCTACATCTACTATATGTTGTCAGTTCTGTTATCTATCCTGTATATAATGGTTCTTATATTATTACTGCGTCCCATGTTAATTCCATGATGCTGTCATTACTATCTCCTCCGGATAATCATGTTCTCACTTTCTGGGATAAAGAACAATCATGGAGGAAAATCCCCGGTGTGAATATCCACAGGTACATACAGCTCCTCGTGTCTGCCCAATCACGTATTCTTGTAGCCTCCAGCTGCCCCCGATCAATGGCTCCGGTACAGTACATGAGGCCTCCGTGGTGAGCGGCTATAATCAATACCAACTATTCTTATAGATTTATCTCATTAAACATCAGTAGGCTTCATAATATGTGTAATATGTGTTATATGACCTCAAGACACAATCTAAGGAGCTCCAGGGGGACTTGTACACACTAGAAGATAACTATAAAATATAAAATTACATTGTAATAAGATACCTACCTACCTAACAATAAAATTAAGTGAAATTTTTGGACTTCTCGGTAATCATTTCCCTTCTAAAGTTGTTAGGCTGGGTGTGATGAAAAGTGACCGTTGCCTCTTTATGACATCATGGAGCATCCAATCCACTGGCTAAATGATGGTGGCCACATTTGATTAAAGGGGTTGTCCGAGTTCTTAAAAAAAACTAAGGGAGGCTGGGAGGGCGCTCCCTCTGGTATCCAGCTTCCGGCCAGAGCCGACAACCTTCCGGCCCGCATTCACAATGCTGTGAATAGGGACGGATAGGTGTGCCCGGCCACGGCCGGCCGGAAGCTGAATCCAAGCTGGATTCCGCAGGGCACCGGAAGGTAAGTAGGACTTTATTTTTTTAAGCAGCGTACTCCCGGCCTCCCTTAGTTTTTGTTTAAGAATTCGGACAACCCCTTTAAATGGTTGAGACGTTTTCATCACTGATCACCAGTATCAGGTTTTATTCAATGTTATTCTAGCACAGAACATTGCTATAGCGAAAGCTTCACCCCCCACCGGATCCCTGGGGATGAAGGATGGGGCACCCGTGATGGTGTACAGCCGGATCCAGGGATCACTCAGAGGCTCGTTTGTGAAGTATAACTGCCTTGCGAAAGGCTATGATTAAAAGCAAGAAATAAAGTGAAGAGAGAGAAGGAATCCAATTGATCCACACTGGCAATAAGTAAAAATCTCCAAAAGATTATTCAATCCATAGATGAGTAAAAAGTATACAAAAAAAACATCACTTAAAAAATACATGCAGTAACGTATTTCGGACAAGACAATTTATTAGCCCTTAGTCATACCTTGATATGACAGTGTCTTGTCTGAAAAGCATTACCGCATGTATTTTTTAAGTGATTTTTTTTGTATCCTTTTATTTATCTATGGATTAAATAAACTTTTGGAAATTTTTACCTATTGCCAGTGCGGATCAATTGCACGGCTATGATAACAGGGCTCGGTATCAGGAGTGGAGGCATCATCCACATCCTGGCAGGTCTCCACAGGTTTTGTGTGCAAGAAAATGGAGGGAGAGGTTGACAGAGTAGGTTTCTCCCTGAGGCAACCCTGGTGTGTAGATAGAGATCCCTGGGGATGAAGGATGGGGCGCCCGTGATGGTGTACAGCGGGATCCAGGGATCATTCAGAGGCAAGTTGGTGAAGTATAACTTACAGTTCTTTATTGGAACAGGCAACGGCCTTAACAGCAGCAAAACTTCAGATGGACGGAGGAAGCTGGTTGGAGCTCAAGTCCTTAGGAAGGTGTGCACACAGCCTGATAAAATGGTCCAGGCTGGACTAAGAGTGTTGGAGCCAAGTCCTTGTGGTTGAGCTCTGCTCTGGATCTGGTCTCTTGTCTTGCCTTAGACACCTCTGCTTCCTGGGCTGACCTCCAGGACTGACGTGGAACTTTCCAGCCACAAGGGGCTTTATAACCTCCCCTTCTGAGCTGGCAGTTCCTTGTCCAACTAGCTTGCTCCTACCATCACAGTAAAATAGAGCTTACAATTTGGCAATGATATTAACACTAGATTAACTCCCAGTCAGGCAGCTGCATGATGATAGATGATGAAAGATGATTCCATGATGATAGACCTCCTAGTGAGTTGGGCAGGCTCACCAGGCAGCTCGGAGGGGGACCAATTTTACAACACCTATCAACCCTTTGCATCGGCAGGGGTGTTGCAGGAACATTAGAGATAATGGGGCTCTTTTACTAAGGGTCACGTGCTGCACTTTCGTTGGACTGTTCACCGTTTTTGGGATTTGCACAGTTTTGACAGGTGTCTGTGCTGGGATTGTGTTGCACGTGATCGGATTTTGGCCCAGCTGTGCTTTCATGCGACCGAAACTGGAGGGCGGGCCGTCGGACGCTCTGACTGATTCGGACTGAGAGCGGGATTTAAGATTCAAATTGTGTCACAAGACAATGCACTTACATGCACCAGGAAGAAAAAGGGGACCTGAGCGGGGAAGCGACACACGCAGGATATCGGGCGCATGATCTTAGTAAATCGTGCACAGTGCATCATCGTCGGAACAATGCACTTTCTGTGAACTCCGTGGACGGGTAAGTAAATGTGCCCCAATATTAGTATAGTAATACTAATACTCTAGTCAAATCTACACGATCAGCGGATAAACTATCAGCCGCAACATTGCTCATTATTTAAACTTGTGAAAACAATTGAGAGTTTGACAACACCTCGAAAATAATCGTTATAGCAACTGCTAGGAGGAAAAATAAACCTGGTTACTATTGATCGTCAAGGTAACGATTATATGATGCTGCTCGCGAGACTGACCTCATAATCGAATTAGCTAAATTACTAGCAAATGTTAATTCTACGCATTAATACAAGTCACCCAGAATCCCCTGCGGCGGGCGGCGAGGTGCACAAGTTCTCCTCGTGTTGGATGAGATTTTCTTATAATTATTTTGAGAAGTCGAAGGATTTCCAGTTATCACTTTTCACAGGCTGGGAAATTAATTCCAGGCATTAGCAAAAGAAAAAAAAAAGTTACATTCTGGAATAAATTATCCTTCGGTTTTTTATTTTACTTTTAGTGTGACGAAAAAGTGAGACACTCTTATAAATAAAAGTCATTGGGGGTCATTTATTAAGGGCCCGATTCGCGTTTTCCCGACGTGTTACCCGAATATTTCCGTTTTGCGCCGCTTGTACTTAAATTGCCCCGGGATTTTGGCGCACGCGATCGGATTGTGGCGCATCGGCGCTGGCATGCGCGCGACGGAAATCGGGGGGCGTGGCCGAACGAAAACCCGACGTATTCGGAAAAACCGCCGCATTTAAAAACCGAAAATGTGTCGCATAAGGACCGCTTACCTTCACCTGGTCCAGCTCGGTGCATTCCGGCGCGATGAGTTTACTTTCAGCGCAGCAGCGCCACCTGGTGGACGGCGGAAGAACTACCTTATTAAATCCCGGCCGGACCCGAATCCAGAGCGGAGAAGCCGCCGCTGGAACGCGAATGGACCGGGTAAGTAAATTTGCCCCATTATATTTAAAGGGGATGTCCTTAGTGTCTGGTATTGTAGTTTAGCTGTATTTAAGGGGGAAGAAGCTGAGCTGCAGTACCGGACATGACCTGTGAATGAGCTTGGCGCTGTTTCTACCTTTTTTTTTTTTTACTAACCTTGAAACTTGGAGAGAGTAATTTAGTTGCTATTTTTAGAACAGGACAGTTATTCTCCAGTTTCAGTTACTCACCGGTTTGGCATCTTTGGGAATATGGACATGATTTTAAGAAGGGGATTCCACTACACACAAGTGGAATAGCCAAAATAAAGGGGCTGTTAGGATTCAAGCACTTGAACATTGTTTTTCTGTGGCCACAAACTACAGTTTTAATGCCGGTATTTTTGTGCCATGTGTATTCCGTGTGTTACCGGTGTTTGCGGAAATAAAACCCATAAAGTTCTGGCTAATGATGTAATTATAGTTCACACCCCTGAGGCACGGAGAGCTCTGTTAGATCCCTCTGTACAGTGTTTGATGACTACATGACCAGTCTGCTCCAGGAGTGGCTCTATCTTCGGTGACTCAGATTCCAGGCACCATTGCTGGATGAGGAACTGCAGGTGGCGATTTTGGGTTGATCCTACAGTGATTGTACGCCGCATGAAAGGACATTTTCCATATGAATCAGAGGCAGCGCCCGGATATGTTTTTTTCCCCTACTGTCACATGTTTATCTCCTCTTTTGACCATGTATTGTTGTATATTCATCCCATTAAGACCTTTCAGGACAGAAACATGTGACAGTCAGTTTCCCTCGAGGAGCGGCTCATTACAAATGCTCAACTCATCGCTTTTTTCTTTTCCACATATTTCTTGCAACAGAAAACTTGTACGCCTCCCTTCATTTCTAGTTCCTGTTGGGTTGTTCCACCTTCTCACATATTATCAGCCAGACCTGTGAGGTCAACTGAGAGGAGAGCTGTGATGCCTGAACCCATTGCGGAGCACTAGCTTCAGAGTGCGGAGGGCTTTTAACAATCTGTCCATTTTCCAAACCGTCTCAGGGCTCTAGATGGTAAACACATACATGTCAAGAAGTCACGTCATTTAGGAACCCAATATTTTAACTATAGATAATTTTTTTCGCTTTGGCAGATAGTAACCCTTGATTAGTAATTGTAGATATTGAGGCTTATGTTAAGAGAAAAAACTGTGGAGCGTGTAAGAGCAGTAGGGTGCAGATCTTCGCCAGGGTCCGAAAAACCCCACCAGTACTAGTAGAGATCGATGGATGAAGCAGCACTCCAAAGAAAATAAAATGAAAAACTTTTTATTCCACTGTGGATGCGGCGTTTCGTCTTTTCTATAAAGACATTTTCAAGCATGTGGGGCTTATGTTAGCTGTTCAGATGCTGGGCTTCCAGACTTTTGCCTGGGTCACAGGTTCCTCCGGCCACTTAAGTTTTTGTTGCAGATGAAACTTTTGGTCTTGCCCCCTTGTTCTGCGACCATTTCCTTGATGCCGTTTCGATCCATGCAGGTGGATCTTCAACAAGATGTCACATTTGCCCGGCAATATGTTTTAGTGTATCTTTGTCATTCTAAGCAGCTAGTGTTAAGTTGAGTCTGGACAACAATTTGATGGACAACATAATGGGCCTAAGATCATAGTAAATAGAAAAAGACATCAGTCAAATACAACCTATTATATGTGTAGACCCAGAAGAAGGCAAAAACCCTGCAAGGCTGATGCCAATTGATGCCCCTAATACGGAGTTAAAAATAACTCCCTGCATGAACAGAAACTACTTACAAAAAGTTTTCTTTCTATATGATGTGATATTATTGCTCTCCAGAAAGGCATCCAGGCCTCTATTGAATATTTTCAAATTATTAGCGATTACAACATCTTGTGGCAGCGACTTCCATAGTCTCACTGATCTTACAGTAAAGAATTGTTTGTCTATGGTTATGGTAGATTTGCCTCTCTTCGGGGAGTAGAGGATGCCCCCTGTCTATGGTGATGGTAGAACCCCCTCTTCTCTGCATGGTAAAGATGCCCCCTGTCTATGGTGATGGTAGAACCCCCTTTCCTCTAGGTGAAGAGGATGATCCCTGTCAATGGTGATGGTAGAACTGCCTCTCCTCTAAATGTAGAGGATAACCCTAGTCTATGGTTATGGTAGTACTGCCTTTCCTCTAGGTGTATGGGATGTCCCTTGTCTATGGTGATGGTAGAACCTCCTCTCCTCTAGGTGTAGAAGATGCCCCCTATCTATGTGATGGTAGAACCACCTCTCCTCTAGGTGTAGAACATGCCCCCTGTCTATGGTGATGGTAGAACCTCCTTTCCTCTAGGTGTAGAGGATGTCCCCTGTCTATGGTTATGGTAGAGCCTCCTCTCCTCTAGGAGTAGAGGATGCTTCCTGTCTATGGTGATGGTAGATCTGCCTCTCCTCTAGGAGTAGAGGATGCTCCCTGTCAATGAGGATGGTAGAAATGTCTCCCCTCTAGGTGTAGAGGATGCCCCCTGTCTATGGCGATAGTAGAACTGCCTCTCCTCTAGATGTAGAGGATATCCCCTCTCTATGGTGATGGTAGAACCTTCACTCCTCTAGGTGTAGAGGATGCCCCCTGTCTATGGTGATGGAAGAACCACCTCTCCTCTAGTTGTAGAGGATGCCCCCTGTCTATGGTGATGGTAGAACCCCCTTTTCTCTGCATGGTAAAGATGCCCCCTGGCAATGGTGATGGTAGAACCCCCTCTCCTCTAGGTGAAGAGGATGAGACCTGTCTACGGTGATGGTAGAACTGCCTCTCCTCTAAGTGTAGAGGATAACCCTAGTCTATGTTGATGGTAGTACTGCCTTTCCTCTAGGTGTATGGGATGCCCCCTTTCTATGGTAATAGTAGAATTGTCTCTCCTCTAGGTGTAGAACATGCCCCCTGTCTATAGTGATGGTAGAACTGCCTCTCCTCTAGGTGCAGAGGATGCCCCTGTCTATAGTGATGGTAGAACCACCTCTCCTCTAGGTGCAGAGGATGCCCCTGTCTATAGTGATGGAAGAACCACCTCTCCTCTAGGTGAAGAAGATGCCCCCTGTCTATGGTGATGGTAGAACTGCCTCTCCTCTAGGTGTAGAGGATGCCTCCTGTCTATAGTGATGGTAGATCCTCCTCTGCTCTAGGAGTAGAGGATACCCCTTGTCTCTGGTGATGCTAGAACCGCCTTTCCTCTAGGTGTAGAGGATGCCCCTTGTCTATGACGATAATAGAACCTCCTCTCCTCTAAGTGTAGAGGATAACCCCTGTCTATGGTGATGGTAGAACTGCCTCTCCTCTAGGTGTATGGGATGCCCCCTGTCTATGGTGATGGTAGAACCTCCTCTCCTCTAGGTGTAGAAGATGCCCCCTGTCTATGGTGATGGTAGAACTGCCTATCCTCTAGGTGTAGAGGATGCCCCTGTCTATAGTGATGGTAGAACCACCTCTCCTCTAGGTGTAGAAGATGCCCCCTGTCTATGGTGATGGTAGAACTGCCTCTCCTCTAGGTGTAGAGGATGCCTCCTGTCTATAGTGATGGTAGATCCTCCTCTGCTCTAGGAGTAGAGGATACCCCTTGTCTCTGGTGATGCTAGAACCGCCTTTCCTCTAGGTGTAGAGGATGCCCCTTGTCTATGACGATAATAGAACCTCCTCTCCTCTAAGTGTAGAGGATAACCCTAGTCTATGGTGATGGTAGAACCACCTCTCCCCTAGGTGTAGAGGATGCCCCCTGTTTATAGTGATGGTAGAACCTCCTCTCCTCTAGCTGAAGAGGATGACCCCTGTCTATGGTGATGGTAGAACTGCCTCTCCTCTAGGTGTATGGGATGCCCCCTGTCTATGGTGATGGTAGAACCTCCTCTCCTCTAGGTGTAGAAGATGCCCCCTGTCTATGGTGATGGTAGAACTGCCTCTCCTCTAGGTGTAGAGGATGCCCCCTATCTATGGTGATGGTAGAACCCCCTTTCCTCTAAGATTAGAGGATGCCCCCTGTCTATGGTGATGGTAAAGCCTCCTCTCCTCTAGGCGCAGAGGATACCCTCTGTCTATGGTTATAGTAGAACCTCCTTTCCTCTAGGTGCAGAGGATGCATCCTGTCTATTGTGATGGTAGATCCTCCTCTCCTCTAGGATTAGAGGATGCCCCTTGTCTATGATGATGGTAGAGCATCCTCTCCTCTAGGTGTAGAAGATGCCCCTGTCTAAGGTGATGGTAGATCCTCCTCTCCTCTAGGTGTAGAGGATGCCCCTTGTCTCTGGTGATGCTAGAACCACATCTCCTCTAGGTGTAGAGGATGCCCCCTGTCTTTGGTGATGGTAGAACTGCCCCTCCTCTAGGTGAAGAGAATGCCCCCTGTCTATGATGATGGTAGAGCCACCTCTCCTCTAGGTGTAGAGGATGATCCCTGTCTATGCTGATGGTAGAACCGCCTCATCTCTAGGAGTAGAGGATGCCCCCTGTCTATGGTGATGGTAGAACCTCCTCTCCTCTAGGTGTAAAGAATGCCCCCTGTCTATGGTGATGGTAGAACCACCTCTCCTCTAGGTGTAGAGGATGCCCCCTGTCTATGATGATGGTAGAACGCCCTCTCCTCTAGCTGAAGAGGATGACCCCTGTCTATGGTGATGGAAGAGCCTCCTCTCCCCTAGGTGTATGGGATACCCCCTGTCTATGGTGAGGGTAGAACCTCCTCTCCTCTAGGTGTAAAGGATGCCCCCTGTCTATGGTGATGGTAGAACCTCCTCTCCTCTATGTGTAGAAGATGCCCCCTGTCTATGGTGATGGTAGAACTGCCTCTCCTCTAGGTGTAGAGGATGCCCCCTGTCTATAGTGATGTTAGATCTTCCTCTGCTCTAGGAGTAGAGGATGCCCCTTGTCTCTGGTGATGCTAAAACCGCCTTTCCTCTAGGTGTAGAGGATGCCCCCTGTCTATGGTAATAGTAGGACCTCCTCTCCTCTAGGTGTAGAGGATGCCCCCTGTCTATGGTGATGGTAGAGCCTCCTCTCCTCTAGGTGTAGAAGATGCCCCCTGTCTATGGTGATGGTAGAACTGCCTCTCCTCTAAGTGAAGAGGATGCCTCCTGTCTATAGTGATGGTAGATCCTCCTCTGCTCTAGGAGTAGAGGATGCCCCTTGTCTCTGGTGATGCTAGAACTGCCTTCCCTCTAGGTGTAGAGGATGCCCCCTATCTATGATGATAGTAGACCTGCCTCTCCTCTGTGTGTAGAGGATAACCCTAGTCTATAGTGATGGTATAACCACCTCTCCTCTAGGTGTAGAGGATGCCCCCTGTTTATGGTGATGGTAGAACCCCCTCTCCTCTAGCTGAAGAGGATGACCCCTGTCTATGATGATGGTAGAACTTCCTCTCCTCTAAGTGTAGAGGGTAACCCTAGTCTATGGTGATGGTAGTACTGCCTCTCCTCTAGGTGTATGAGAAGCCCCCTGTCTATGGTGATGGTAGAACCTCCTCTCCTCTAGGTGTAAAGAATGCCCCCTGTCTATGGTGATGGTAGAACCACCTCTCCTCTAGGTGTAGAGGATGCCCCCTGTCTATGATGATGGTAGAACGCCCTCTCCTCTAGCTGAAGAGGATGCCCCCTGTCTATGGTGATGGTAGAACTGCCTCTCCTCTAGGTGTAGAGGATGCCCCCTGTCTATAGTGATGTTAGATCTTCCTCTGCTCTAGGAGTAGAGGATGCCCCTTGTCTCTGGTGATGCTAAAACCGCCTTTCCTCTAGGTGTAGAGGATGCCCCCTGTCTATGGTAATAGTAGGACCTCCTCTCCTCTAGGTGTAGAGGATGCCCCCTGTCTATGGTGATGGTAGAGCCTCCTCTCCTCTAGGTGTAGAAGATGCCCCCTGTCTATGGTGATGGTAGAACTGCCTCTCCTCTAAGTGAAGAGGATGCCTCCTGTCTATAGTGATGGTAGATCCTCCTCTGCTCTAGGAGTAGAGGATGCCCCTTGTCTCTGGTGATGCTAGAACTGCCTTCCCTCTAGGTGTAGAGGATGCCCCCTATCTATGATGATAGTAGACCTGCCTCTCCTCTGTGTGTAGAGGATAACCCTAGTCTATAGTGATGGTATAACCACCTCTCCTCTAGGTGTAGAGGATGCCCCCTGTTTATGGTGATGGTAGAACCCCCTCTCCTCTAGCTGAAGAGGATGACCCCTGTCTATGATGATGGTAGAACTTCCTCTCCTCTAAGTGTAGAGGGTAACCCTAGTCTATGGTGATGGTAGTACTGCCTCTCCTCTAGGTGTATGAGAAGCCCCCTGTCTATGGTGATGGTAGAACCTCCTTTCCACTAGGTGTAGAGGATGCCCCCTGTCTATGGTGATGGTAGAACCTCCTCTCCTCTAGGTGTAGAAGATGCCCCCTGTCTATGGTGATGGTAGAACTGCCTCTCCTCTAAGTGTAGAGGGTAACCCTAGTCTATGGTGATGGTAGTACTGCCTCTCCTCTAGGTGTATGAGAAGCCCCCTGTCTATGGTGATGGTAGAACCTCCTTTCCACTAGGTGTAGAGGATGCCCCCTGTCTATGGTGATGGTAGAACCTCCTCTCCTCTAGGTGTAGAAGATGCCCCCTGTCTATGGTGATGGTAGAACTGCCTCTCCTCTAGGTGAAGAGGATGCCTCCTGTCTATAGTGATGGTAGATCCTCCTCTGCTCTAGGAGTAGAGGATACCCCTTGTCTCTGGTGATGCTAGAACCGCCTTTCCTCTAGGTGTAGAGGATGCCCCTTGTCTATGACGATAATAGAACCTCCTCTCCTCTAAGTGTAGAGGATAACCCTAGTCTATGGTGATGGTAGAACCACCTCTCCCCTAGGTGTAGAGGATGCCCCCTGTTTATGGTGATGGTAGAACCTCCTCTCCTCTAGGTGTAGAAGATGCCCCCTGTCTATGGTGATGGTAGAACTGCCTCTCCTCTAGGTGTAGAGGATGCCTCCTGTCTATAGTGATGGTAGATCCTCCTCTGCTCTAGGAGTAGAGGATACCCCTTGTCTCTGGTGATGCTAGAACCACCTTTCCTCTAGGTGTAGAGGATGCCCCTTGTCTATGACGATAATAGAACCTCCTCTCCTCTAAGTGTAGAGGATAACCCTAGTCTATGGTGATGGTAGAACCACCTCTCCCCTAGGTGTAGAGGATGCCCCCTGTTTATAGTGATGGTAGAACCTCCTCTCCACTAGCTGAAGAGGATGACCCCTGTCTATGGTGATGGTAGAACTGCCTCTCCTCTAGGTGTATGGGATGCCCCCTGTCTATGGTGATGGTAGAACCTCCTCTCCTCTAGGTGTAGAAGATGCCCCCTGTCTATGGTGATGGTAGAACTGCCTCTCCTCTAGGTGTAGAGGATGCCCCCTATCTATGGTGATGGTAGAACCCCCTTTCCTCTAAGATTAGAGGATGCCCCCTGTCTATGGTGATGGTAAAGCCTCCTCTCCTCTAGGCGCAGAGGATACCCTCTGTCTATGGTTATAGTAGAACCTCCTTTCCTCTAGGTGCAGAGGATGCATCCTGTCTATTGTGATGGTAGATCCTCCTCTCCTCTAGGATTAGAGGATGCCCCTTGTCTATGATGATGGTAGAGCATCCTCTCCTCTAGGTGTAGAAGATGCCCCTGTCAAAGGTGATAGTAGATCCTCCTCTCCTCTAGGTGTAGAGGATGCCCCTTGTCTCTGGTGATGCTAGAACCACATCTCCTCTAGGTGTAGAGGATGCCCCCTGTCTTTGGTGATGGTAGAACTGCCCCTCCTCTAGGTGAAGAGAATGCCCCCTGTCTATGATGATGGTAGAGCCACCTCTCCTCTAGGTGTAGAGGATGATCCCTGTCTATGCTGATGGTAGAACCGCCTCATCTCTAGGAGTAGAGGATGCCCCCTGTCTATGGTGATGGTAGAACCTCCTCTCCTCTAGGTGTAAAGAATGCCCCCTGTCTATGGTGATGGTAGAACCACCTCTCCTCTAGGTGTAGAGGATGCCCCCTGTCTATGATGATGGTAGAACGCCCTCTCCTCTAGCTGAAGAGGATGACCCCCGTCTATGGTGATGGTAGAGCCTCCTCTCATCTAGGCGCAGAAGATACCCTCTGTCTATGGTTATGGTAGAACCTACTTTCCTCTAGGTGCAGAGGATGCATCCTGTCTATTGTGATGGTAGATCCTCCTCTCCTCTAGGAGTATAGGGTGCCCCTTGTCTATGGTGATGGTAGAGCATCCTCTCCTCTAGGTGTAGAAGATGCCTCCTGTCTATGGTAATGGTAGATCTTCCTCTCCTCTAGGAGTAGAGGATGCCCCCTGTCTTTGGTGATGGTAGAGCCTCCTCTCCTCTAGGTGTAGAAGATGCCCCCTGTCTATGGTGATGGTAGAACCTCCTCTCCTCTAGGTGTAGAGAATACCCCCGGTCTATGGTGATGGTAGAACCACCTCTCCTCTAGGTGTAGAGGATGCCCCCTGTCTATGGTGATGGTAGAACCCCCCCTCCTCTAGCTGAAGAGGATGACCCCTGTCTATGGTGATGGTAGAACTGCCTCTCCTCTAAGTGTAGAGGATAACCCTAGTTTATGGTGATGGTAGTACTGCCTTTCCTCTAGGTGTATGGGATACCCCCTTTCTATGGTGATGGTAGGACCTCCTCTCCTCTAGGTGTAAAGGATGCCCCCTGTCTATGGTGATGGTAGAACCTCCTCTCCTCTAGGTGTAGAGGATGCCCCCTGTCTATAGTGATGTTAGATCTTCCTCTGCTCTAGGAGTAGAGGGTGCCCCTTGTCTCTGGTGATGCTAGAACCGCCTTTCCTCTAGGTGTAGAGGATGCCCCCTGTCTATGGTGATAGTAGGACCTCCTCTCCTCTAGGTGTAGAGGATGCCCCCTGTCTATGACGATAGTAGAACCGCCTCTCCTCTGTCTATGGTGATGGTATTTCTGCCTTTCCTCTAGGTGTATGGGATGCCCCCTTTCTATGGTGATGGTAGAACCTCCTCTCCTCTAGGTGTAGAGGATGCCCCCTATCTATGGTGATGGTAGAGCCTCCTCTCCTCTAGGTGTAGAGGATGCCCCCTGTGTATGGTGATGGTGGAACTGCCTCTCCTCTAGGTGTAGAGGATGCCTCCTGTCTATAGTGATGGTAGATCCTCCTCTGCTCTAGGAGTAGAGGATGCCCCTTGTCTCTGCTGATGGTAGAACCTCCTCTCCTCTAGGTGTAGAAGATGCCCCCTGTGTATGGTGATGGTACGCGATCGGATTGTGGTGCATCGGCATGCACGCGACGGAAATCGGGGGGCGTGGCCGAGCGAAAACCCGATGGATTCGGAAAAACCGCCGCATTTAAAAAAAGAAATTTATCGCTTGGGGCGCGCTCACCTTCACTTGGTCCGGCCCAGTGAACTCCAGCGCGTTCAGATGCTTTTCAGTGCAGCAGCGCCACCTGGTGGACGGTGGAGGAACTACCTTCATGAATCCCGGCCGGACCCGAATTCAGCGCAGAGAACGCTCCACTGGATCGCTAACGGACCGGGTAAGTAAATCTGCCCCAATATTTCATGTATGGTCTGACCAGTGATTTGTATGAGGGCAGAACTATGTCCTTATTATGAGAATATATTCCTCCCTTGATATATTCCATTTTAGTGATCCTTACATTTACAATATCAACATTGAACCTCATCTGCCATTTCTCTGCCCAGTCTTCCAGTTTACATAAATCCTTCTGTAATGTTAAACTATTGGCCGCTGTATTAATTAATTAACAAAGCGCCAAATGCCATGGAAAAGACCAGATACACAACATCCACACCCCCCTTCTTCCTCAGATGCAAATTTGCAGAATTTACAGTCCTGGCTGCAAGTATGCTCCAAGGACAAACCCAACATAATTGACCTGGAACTGCTGAAATTATTTCATGATGCAAGAGGAGGCCATTCTATTTTTTTTTATACCGTATATACTAGAGTAAAAGCCGACCCAATTGTAAGCCAAGGCCCCTAATTTTACCACAAAAACCTGCGAAAACCTATATTTTTTTTTACTTGAGTATAAGCCAAGTTTGGGTTTTCAGCACATTTTTTTGTGCTGAAAAACTAGGTTTATACTCGAGTATATATGGTTATTTATACAAATGTAATTAATTGGAATGGTAGGTGTAATGTCGTGGTAGGAACCCGTATGATGCAGAAGGAACCGACACTGGATCACTGGACTGCAGACTTAGAGACAACTTTATTCCATGCTTCTCCTTGCTCTGTATGTAACAACTGCCCTAACTCAGACTGCTCCTCCTCCTCAGTACATCCCTGTTGCTGGGCAGAACATGCAAAACACATTAACAGTAAAAATATTAGCAGAACACATATAACAACATCACATCCCTCCCCTCCTTACAAAAATTTAAAAAAACATAAACATGGCACTTATATTGACCATAAATACAACAGTCCAATTCCGCAAAAATGTTTAGAGTTCTTAGAAGAACTTAGAAGAAGTGGTTAGAAAATTCACTGAAGAATGTAGTCTGTAAGATGTTCTGGTTGCCGGCGGTTTTCTCGTCTAGGATAGCGTTGAGCTATGCCACTGTCAGGGCTACTTGGAGAGTTTTCTGAGCTAGATGTTGGTGGAGTTGTTAAAGCAGGAACCAATCTCAAATCCGGTGATGGACTATGAACCACACTTTTATCTGGAATAAACTCCTCTTCGTCCAACTCTGGACTAGCTACTCCTGGATCATATCCTTCAAGCTTTTTGAAATGGGACACGTTCCTTGTAACCTGATGACCATGGTGTTGCGCAATGATCATGGTACCTTTGATTTGAGTCACTTTAAAGGGTTCAGGATAATATGTGGAAGACAGTTTGTCACTAGATCTCAACCTCTTAACTAGGACCCAGTCTCCCACATTTATTACTACCTTTTTGTAGCGATCCTATCCTCTATCAGCATATCTCTTTATCCTTTCTTTTGATAAGGAATCCTTGAGAGCCATTGGGGACTCAATGGGAGTTGAAGGGCCATTTGGGAGTTTGATGCGCAAAGTCCTGTTAAAAAGTGCAGTTGCTGGCGGTGTGCCGGTAGAGGGGTGCGGTGTGGCTCTGTACTCTCTAAGGAATTTGTACAATTCTTGTTGCAGATCCCTGTGTTCCATGGTGGCAATCCTGAGAGTTTTGCTAATAGATTGCATGAAACGTTCCATTTCGCCATTGGCCTGAGACCAGTATGGAGTTGTTTTCCTGTGTGTAAACCCAAGATAAGTGGCAAAAGATTTGAAGTCTGCACTATTGAAGGGTAGCCCCTTATAAGTTTTTACTGTTTCTGGTATGCCATATGCAGAAAAGATCTTGCCCAATGTAGGTATAACTGCCCTTGCAGAGGTTGTGGGCACAGGCTCAACAACTGGAAATCTAGAAAAATCATCCATGACCACTAGAAGGTGAGAATGATCAGGCAATGAACAGAAATCAACGCTAACTGTGGTCCATGGACTTTCAGGCAGAGGTGTCATTTGTAGTGGAGCTTGTCTACGGACCACTGTCGCTGCTTGACAAGGAATGCATGCTTTGATGAGGGACTCCACCTTATTGTCAATTCCTGGAGACCATACTTTTTCTCTAAGTAGTTGCTTAGCTTTTACAACTTGTGAAACATTTGAATTGTTGACATTGTTCACCAGCTTTACTAAACCTAGAGCCACTGCACTACTGCAGCTGAGAAGCGTGTCTGCGGTGCAGTCCACTACATAGAACGTGTCTCTTATGGACTTCCCATCAATTGCCAGTTCTGACTGAAATTTACCACACAGGGGTAAGGCAGTAGCTGAACCATAAGGAAATATTTTCAGATTGGCACTTTGCAGAGCAGGTTTGTTCTTAAGACAATCATAGACAGCTTGACTAATGACATTAACAGATGCCCCTGTATCCACAAGCATTTCCACAGGACTGCCATTTATGAAGATGACCTGTTTGGGATTAGTAACTGCATGCACAGTGTGAGAGCCCTCTTCTGTGACAGAGAATAGGTAAGTACTGCTGGATTCATCAGTAGGTAGCACTGGCTGCACTGCATGGACTCTCTGTGACACTGGCTGTTTATTAGGGACAGGGCCTTGTGGTTTAGCTGAGGATCTGCAGACTTTAGCAAAGTGATTGTGTTTCCCACAGTTATGGCAGTCTGCTCCCTTTGCTGGGCAGGTTTTCTGGTGAGGATATGCACCACCACAGTTGTAGCAGGTTGTGCCCTGTGTAGGAGGCATGTGTGGTTTGTGGGTGAGCTTTGCTACATAAGATGGCGGCTCTGGCTCTGTCCTGGTCTCTATGAGTTTAGCCTGACTCTCTGCAGCATCATTTATATGTGCAGTCTCCAGCAACTTTGCAAGAGTCATAGTGGGATCTCTGAGTGCCTGCTTCCTTAGTTTAGAAGAGATGCAGCCCTGTATGATTTGCATTTGAATTTCATTGTCAATGTCTGCAAATTCACAGTATGTAGCAAGATGTCTGAGCCTGACATGATATTCAGCAATGCTTTCTGATGGGGACTGTTTGCACTGTCTAAACTTGAAAACCTCAAAAGCAGGATTTGTATATGGAGAGAAGTGCTTGCTTAATGCTGCTTTACATGGCTCATAGTCAGTGTTATCTCCTGTGTGAGGCAGAGTGGTGTAAATATCATAGACCTCCTCTCCGGCATAGTGCAGCAGCATGGCTTTCCATTGCTCATGGTCCCTGGTGTCTCCTGTGTCAGGCAGATAGATCTGCTCTCCAGCATAGTGCAGCAGCATGGCTTTCTTTCTTGCATTGTCAGTAATGTTCATAGCTTGCAAAAATATCTCAAAGCGTTTCAGCCACTTATTCCAGCATGCTCCTAAATTTGCCTGGGACTGGTGCACATCAAAGGAAGGGAATGCAGGTAGACAGGCCATGGTGGATGCTTATATCACAATCTGGGTGGCTCTTCTGAGTTACTGAAATACCTTTACTTGATAATAGTTTATCCTCGTCGCCAGTTGTGATGTCGTGGTAGGAACCCGTATGATGCAGAAGGAACCAACACTGGATCACTGGACTGCAGACTCAGAGACAACTTTATTCCATGCTTCTCCTTTGCTCTGTATGTAACAACTGCCCTAACTCAGACTGCTCCTCCTCCTCAGTACATCCCTGTTGCTGGGCAGAACATGCAAAACACATTAACAGTAAAAATATTAGCAGAACACATATAACAACATCACAGTAGGGACTTGCAAACTTTACATATTAAACCACATACAAAAACAAAATCTGGATAAAAGGGGTACGCTGGTCACAGTTCACAGAAGGCTACCAGCTCGGGCAGAAATCAGGGATCTTGATGCTTTTATGACTCAGGGTTCCAGGACTGCGAGCAGGATACCGAATCCCATGGTCGCCTGGAGGATGGCAGGATACATGCAGAGTTCCAAATCTGTTGGCAGGCCAAGTCAGGTTCAGGACAGCCGCAACAGTGCCGGTTGGATGCCGGCGGCTGTGCTTATGAAATACATGTGACGTGTAGCCGCGTTTATATACACACCCTGATAACATCCATATGCCTCTGATGACACAATACCCAGACAGGGGTATTGTAGAAATGCGTCAGGCGTAGGGTGTATAGGTGGAATAGGATAACAGATCACCAATGTCCATCAGTAGGGATTCTGGTCCCGCTAATCGGCATAGTGCTAATACCTGAAACAGGATTTAGCACAGCTGCTAGTGTTCAAGCAGCACTTTAGTTCAGTAGTATACAAAAAGTGAGTGAGATCCTATACCGTAATCCAATCTCCCCCTTACATATACTGAAAGCCTGAATTATGTGTATTTATAGTGTGCAACACAATTCTGTCGAGTCGCAGTATTAAATGTGTCACATACTCCGACTATTCACTAACATGCCCCTTTATAGACACATTGGGGCACATTTACTAAGGGTCCGCAGCCGCGAATCCGTCGGGTTTTTCCCGAATATTTCCGCTTTGCGCTGTATTTCACGGGATTGTGGCGCACGCAATCGATTTTTGGCGCAATCGCGCCGACTTTCGCGCGACAGAAATCGGGGGGCGTGGCCACCGGACAACCCAAAGGATTCGGAAAAAAACGCAGAATTTAAAAAGCCATTTGTGTCACAAGATCAAGCACTCACATACACCAGAAAAAAGCAGGTGAACTTCGGCGGACCTCGGCGCAGCAGCGACACCTGGTGAATATCGGCGCACGGACCTTAGTGAATCCCAGCAGAACCCGAATCAGCGTCGGAGAACCCGCCGCTGGATCGCGATTGGACCGGGTAAGTAAATGTGCCCCACTGGGGAAGATTTACTTACCCGGTCCATTCGCGATCCAGCGGCGCATTCTCTGCGGTGGATTCAGGTCCGGCCGGGATTCATTAAGGCAGTTCCTCTGACGTCCACCAGGTGGCGCTGCTGTGCTGAAGAGCGTCGGAACGCACTCAAGTTCACCGGCCTATTCCTAGTGTAGGTAAGTGCAAGCTCCGCGACACTTTTCTCATTTTAAATGTGGCGGTTTTTCCGAATTCGTCGGGTTTTCGTTCGCCCACGCCCCCCGATTTCCGTCTCGTGCATGCCAGCGCCGATGCGCCACATTCCGATTGCGTGCGCCAAAATCCCAGGGTAATTCAGGGGAAATCGGCACAAATCGGTAATATTCAGGTAACACGTCGGGAAAACGGGAATCGGGCCCTTAGTAAATCACCCCCATTTTTTCTGTCATTTTTTCTGCCACTGTGCAAACACTTTTTTACGTGCAAAGTATGACAAAACCAGCGCTGCCAGTTTATTAGATCTGGGCTATTGTGCAAAAGAAACAAAAAACAAAAGAAGCATACAAAATCAACAACACTAACATAGAAAACACGAGGGTGCTGGAACCCACAATAGTAAAACATTGCAGGTTTAACAACTCACCAGAAAAGGGGCCTGAGAAAATGGGCCTGATCCTGGTCTTCATTCACAATACTGTGATAACACAGATATTATCCCTATGCTGGAGGATGGTCATTACGATACCCATAAAGGAAATCAGCCACATTAAAAAAAACAAAAAAAAACCCCAAGAAATACTTCCGCTCCTCTTCACCTTGATCCCGGCACTGTACTTCGCTAGTCTTGACACGCCAGAATTACCTAGAAGAGAAAGTTATAATTAGCAGCACAGAACACAGGGACAAGATGTCCAGCACTCTGAGCTGCTAATTACACCCCTGCACCTTTCCCTCCCATGCTGGCAAAGGGAGGTGATGTCACAAGAGAGATGTAAATTCAGACCTCTCAAGCGACTTCATCTCCCTCTCCCATGCTCCCAGCATGGGAGAGAGAGGTGCGAGGGGGTGCATAATTAGCAGCCCGGAGCACCAGGTTTTTTATGTGGTTAATTTTCTTTAAAATCATACCAATTTCAACTCCTCTTTGCGACAACCAACATAGTCTCTTTGGTTACTTTTCCCAACATATGGGATGATCATAGACCCGTAGTATCAAAGGCTCAACAGGAATCTCTGCACAATAATCACAGAGAAATCCACATGTCATGCTGCAGATTTTCCTTGAAGCCAGTGACCAGCGGAGACTATGGCTGAAATCTCTGCCAAGTCAGACCTGGTCTCAAAAATATAGATAATATAAGAGAGAAATAGATTATTGGGTGATCTCTAGTGCAGCCTCCTATGACAGTAATACCACTGTATACTCTGTATTGTTCCGGCCCTACAGTGATTAACTCATTAGACAGTTGATACTTTGTTGTTCTACTAAACCCAGACGTTATTATTTAGAAAGGTCAAGTCTCCTCAGACTACAACTCCAACTATATCATTACAGAGACTGGAGACAACGCTGTTAGTCACAGGCGGATACGTAGAACGATAGAAAACACATGAGACCTCACGATTTAGAAGTGATTGCCACATATTCTAGATACACGGATATTTGTTTGGTCCTCGGGTACATGAATGTGATAGACAGATTAAAATATATTGTTGATAGATAAAAAAGCAAAAAATAATAGAACAAGCAGCGCTCTAACACACAGCAAATGTGATATGGGTTTACATGTTACAGGTTTACAACATTTTTTATAGACCCTACATCTAATTTCATATCTCTACACTTCATAATCCTTCTATGCATGACAAAGGAAAGGAGGATTCTTAAATACAGAGCAGAAGCCCCAAAGTGGACATAGACCGTATCCGTCAGTCAGCTTTGTATACATTGTAAGGCTTCACTCCCCTTTTAAGTTGATTTTAGAAGGAAGCAGGCCATGGATAACGCAGAAGATCATGACAGTCCTGGTGCCTGGATCTATGAGTAAGTGTCCCTGCTTTATTATGATGGATTTTCATGGTACATTTCCTCTGTCTCTGCTAGCTTTGTTCTGCTGCCTTCTCTCTTTGATGGGTGTATAAAGTGGACAATCCCTTTAAATTTCTCCTAGAACTATCAAATTGACAGGATGTATCCATGTAAAGGGTCTTTGAGCGGTCCTCCCCCTCCTGTGCCCGGTGCTGCTGACTCCTATCATTGATGTAATCAATTCTCTGAATTATTAGACTCTCTCCTCTGTCATGTCCTCACAGTAAAGTCACAGTGAAGACCCTGTTGTTCAGCTGTTGTGGGAAGAGGAGGGTGCGACGGGTCATTCATTCTTCAGAAGATTCACCTATTGCTAAGGACACCGTGTACACATCACACGCTCCCCAGGGCGTCATTCACACAAGGTGATTAGGATAATGATTTCTGCAGGTTTCTGTTATCAGCTCTCCATAGAGCGGCTGTCACTTATCTAATGCTCCATCACACATTACTCTTCATTATTCCCACATTATGGGTGATAATGATTAGTAAATAATACAAGGGTAGGGGGCGGCCGTCTGCCTTTTATTGCTGGTGTAGAGAGGAACAAAACCATAGATCTGAGTTAGATACAGAAGATGCATGGATGAATATTAGATACATATAGGATAGATGATAGATAAATATTATGAGGTGGATGCCGCCATCTTGGCTGAGATCGTCGCTGCCTGTGACATCATCAGGGAGAGACAATCTGTCGACACCAGGACCAACTGAGGTTGTGAACGTGACCAGCACTCAAGAGAAAGTCCAACGGAAAGTCTTGTCAAATCTTCCTTTATTCGAATAAAAATGCATATTCCAACAAGAGGAGACTACAGGGTTAATGCGTTTCGACATTGAACGTCTTACTCATAACCTTTTATGAGTAAGAACAAGGATTAACAGTAAAACTTCACTGCAAAATTTTTGATCACTTTTACAGTTGACCATTGCAGTCGGCATATGAAGTCCATCTGCAACTACGATTCATCTGTAGGTCAGGTATTCTTAAAGGACAACTGTTATATATTTATATACATTTTTCTCTTACTGCACTGAGCAAAAATAAGCAATTCTCTAATTTACGTTAATTAGCTATATGCAGGTTTTTAGCTGGTAAATAGGTTTTACCTTTGTCATGCTCCCTGGTAACCATGGGAAACTGTATAGAACAGCTAGAAATTACAAGAGGCTTGTTAGGAGGGGCTGTAGTAGGCAAGAGCAATAATGTAGAGGCTTCACTGATGTCACAAGCATGTGACTCATCACACAGCCTGTCCAGTTACAAACATGCACTTCTGATTTATTTGAAAGGCCTTAGTGTTTTGATAAAGGGCCTTGAGTGATGTCACAATCATATGACTCATCACATGCTTGAGATCGGCCAATTATAAGTATGGTGTCCTGATTTATATGAATGCCCTTAGTGCTCTGGCCTCAGTGCCCTAAATTGATGTCACAACCTGGAATTGCCGCTTACTTCAGGAATAGCTGACTATGATTATATAAGAAATCATAATAGATATACAGAGCTATATCTTTGGCTAGGAAGAAGCTAGCAGTATGATAAAGGTATCGTTGGCGTTGTTGTCAAATGTTTTCTCCAGCTGTGCTAAAACTATTTTTTTTCAGTAACTTTAAAAGGAACCTCCCACCACGAATCTACCTATAAAGGTATATTGGGTTATAAGTAGATCTATGGGACGTGAGGATAGCCCTTTTAAGGGCTAATCCTCACGTCCCTGTAACTTTTATAATCCCTATATGTAAATTTTGTTTTGCGGCTACTGGGGCGTGGAGTAGCCACAGCTAAGGCTACACGGCGCGGCTACTCCACGTCCCAGTAGCCTCTTTACTCCTCCTACCCACAATCTTCATGCGCAGAACAGCAGGCCCGCCCCTGTGCGGTCACTGCTCCGAAGCCGGAGCTGCACAGTAGCCGCGCCGTGTAGCTTCAGTAGCTGCATAACAAAATTTACATATAGGGATAATAAAAGTTACCAAAAAAGTGTGGGGACATGAGGATTAGCCCTTAAAAGAGCTATCCTCACGTCTTATTGATCCAGCTACCACTCGATCTACCTTTATAGGTAGATTCGTGGTGGTAGGTTCCCTTTAAGTCATGGACTGCCTGTACAGTGCCAGTAAATGCAAGTTGTGTAATAAGCCATTTAACTAAGCCAGTATGTAACAGCAAGGACAGAGGATGGACCTAAGTGACTCTTTGCTGAAGAAGTTCAGAAGTTTAGATAGAATCCTGAGGAAATGCTAAAGTCATGTGACCATCTCTTATACACCGGTACAAAGACGGCCACTAGATGGCGGTATAAATAAAACATCACTGACACGCACCACGAGACACGAGTACATTGTGAAACTCCTTAGCCACCCAACAAACTATACCCTCCAGTAGCTGAGAGATGATACAGCAGTGATGGGGAACCTTTTAGACACCTAGCGCCCAAACTACAACCAAATGCGACATATTTTTGGCAAAATGCCAATTTAAACAGTAACTTTTCTTTCAGAGGATTAAATTGTATAGGCACCTGAGGACACCAATACAGTAGAAAGAAGGAAGGAGAAGAAGGAGAAGATGTTTAGATTATAATTGTAGCTTCCTTCTAGGGTCCTGGGCTGCCTGGGACTGCAAGAGGCCTTGTGTCCTGTCTGGCCAACTCTGCCCTGGGGTGATGGCAAGGGTGGCCATATAGAGAGCACCAAGTGCCACCTCTGGCATCCGTGCCATAGGTTCGCCACCACTGTGATACAGGAACACTACATATTCACCTCTCCAGGACATTAGGGAGATATTTAAATCTGTTTCTGCCAGAATACTGGAGTCATTTGCACTTAAAATGAAATGCACCACATTTATTGAAAGTTTAAGACCATTTTCAGGCAGTTTTCTGACTTGTCTGAAAAAAGGAAGTGGGCGAGCTGAGGAGCCAGAAAATTCAATCCTTCTAACCTTTTTAAAAACCTGTGAATGTTCTGTTTATGCACAAAAGAGGGATGGAGGGGGCCGTGGCCTCTACCTACACTGACACATTGATTGGGCTTTATGAGACCCGTCTGACTTATCTGACTTCAGTACGAGCTCCAGCATTTAATTCATAAACTTATTAGGATCTTGTAATATAATCTTGCTCAATGCTGGACATTACAGACGGCCAATACCTGCCAACTTTTGGGCTAGAGAAACATGGACAAAAAGTCCCTCCCTTTTTCAGAAACCACACCCATAACACAGGCCCTTACACAGATCATATAATACTCCCTAATGCAACATATAATATCCCTTCTTTAATTTTATTTTCCCTTTACTATTGTGACCTTTCTTCTTCCATCCTCCCTCACTTAGTGGCCTTCTATCCTCCATGCATTTTATATAGTGGCCTCCTGCCCTCCATCCCTTTTATATAGTGGCCTCCTGCCCTCCATCCCTTGTATATAGTGGCATCCTGTCCTCCATCTCTCTTATATAATGGCGCCCTCCCCACATATTCTGGCCTCCTGTCGTCCATCACTATTAAATAGTGGCCTCCTGTCATCCATCCCTCTTACATAGTGGCCCTCTCCTTTCATATAGTAGCCTCCTAGCCTCCATACCTCTTATTGAGTGGCCCCCTCCCCTCATATTGTTGCCCCCTGTCCTCCATCACTATTATATGGTGGCCTACTATCCTCCATCTCGCCTCATAAAGTGGCCTCCTGTATTATACTCCTCTTATACAGTGGCCTCCTATCTTCCATCTCTCTTACATAGTGGTCCACTCCTTTCATATAGTGGCCTCCTGACCTCAATCTCTCTTACTGAGTGGCCTCCTTTCTTCCATGTCTCTCATATAGAGGCCTCCTGACCTCAATCTCTCCTCATATAGTGGTCTTATGTCCTCCATCCCTCATATAGTGCAATGAAGGAGAAGGGGGCAGGACCAAGCAGGGTAGACAATACCTCTACACATCTCTAGTGAGTCGGGCAGAGACCAGAAGGGGGGACAAACCGGGTCAGTGAAGGACAGCCCGGGACATTCTCCCAACTGCCCGGGACAGCAGGAGAGCGCCCCTTCCAATGGGAGTCATGCAGACCTTTCCATAAATGTATAGCAGGTTAGGAAGGAGTAAGAAGGGGTTATCTTGTGCTTTCTATAATTATTCTGTAATAGAATTTGCTAAATATCACCCTATTTACCCGCAGAACTACCATGTTAGGAAATATGATTCTCTGACTAAAAAGTTATATAAATACACCTATAATAATGGAGCGGCATGACATCATTGTGTCCAAAGATTAATGGTTAATCTCCTATTCTAGTGGGTTAATACTTCAAATTATAGCTTTGTAAATTACACACGCAGGGGCGGTATTCATAATCACCCCCTACTGCTCAAATAGCAAAAATATATAGAGGATGATGAATGTAGAATACAATATGCTTAATTACTGTGCATTCTGAATATGGATGCAGAAAGCATTGGAGTTTGTGTGATTCTACTGGGAGTAATGGGAGCAGAGATTTTATTACATGTGAGTATGGGGCATCTTTGTGATTTGTAGTTATGTTCTACTGTACAAATCACTCCTCTATGCAGCACATGTACAGCCCAGTGGGCACCTGAATAACCATGTAAATATCACTGGGCAAGTAATTGACTCTATATTATAGTACATTTGAATACATTTTCTATATTGTTCAAAGCGTAAATCTGAAGTTACCAGACCAAATTTATTTTTTTAGCATTGTTGAATAGAGTCTTTTACAACAAATCCAACGATATCTATAGGGTGCTGCTGGCTTCTTCCTAGTCTAAGATCCAGGTTGTGGCATCATCTAAAGTTACTGAGCCCAGAGCAGCTTCCCGTTCTCTCTGCCATGTAGCTGTATGAGAGGTCCAACTCCTGCGGCAGAAAACATTCCCTAAGTCATAACACTTCCTCCACCACCTTTCACTGAACTCTTTACACACTTTGGGTTCACTCTTTCTCCAGTTTGTGAAAGAACATTATTTTTATCATCAGACCCAAATAAATTAAACTTGCATGACTACAATGAACTGTGGACCACTTTTCCTCACTTGTTCACACCTCCACAAAGGTGTGTTGGGCCATTTGATTCTTTTTGGTTCTTTTGGTTTGGTCACAGAAAAGTGGGCATTCAGTTCAAACGTTCTTGAGTGTTGTGACACTGTATGATGAGATCAGTGTCTTTTAATTCCAGCTGCAGTGTTAAATTACCCATGGAGATTCTCCACATTATCCTGTCCTCTTTTGCATTTGTCTTTCAAAGGCAACCAGCCTGGTTGGGGAATATGAATGAGTTTGTGATGGTTCCACAACTTGGAACAACCAACTTCTCTAGTTATGGCTTATTTGGTAACCCCTTTGGCCTTCATCTGGACAACCTGCTGCCAACACAATGGGGCACATTTACTTACACGGTCCATGGAGTTCACCGAAAGTGCAATGTCCGACGACAATGTGCCGCAATTCACTAAGATTGTGCCCCCAATATCCTACATGTGTCTCTTCTGCACTCAGGTCCGCCGGTGCTCAACATGTTTTTAGTGGTTCATGTAAGCGCTTGGGCTTTTGAAAGTTAAATCCCATGCTCAGTCTGAATCAATCGGATGATCTGACGACCCGCCCCCCGATTTGTGTCACATGAAAGCCGGCGCAGCTCCCCCAAAAATGTATTGTGTGCGCCAGACACTAGTTAAATACCTGTATAAGCCGTGCAAATCCATGAAAACGGCGAACAGTTCAACGAAAGTGCAATCCGGGACCCTTAGTAAATGAACCCCGATATTTATACAAAGTCAGTGAAAACTGGAAAGTTAGGCGGCAGTTACATCAGGTTTTTCAGATACTGAAAGAAAGTAGCACCAGGTACCAGAATAACACCAACAATTGCAGGTATCTGAACGTGTTGTCTAATTTTGGTCTCCTGTGTCTGTGTTTATATATACTTTGCTTACGTTAAGGTATGTGGGCGTATATATATTTATATGAGAGACAGAGAGATTGATTATGTTTAATATCTTCTATATTGCAAAGGTAGAGCATATGCAAGGATATACACTCTCCGGCCACTTTATTAGGTACACCTGTCCAACTGCTCGTTAACACTTAATTTCTAATCAGCCAATCACATGGCGGCAACTCAGTGCATTTAGGCATGTAGACATGGTCAAGACAATCTCCTGCAGTTCTCCCGAGCATCAGTATGGGGAAGAAAGGTGATTTGAGGCCTTTGAACGTGGCATGGTTGTTGGTGCCAGAAGGGCTGGTCTGAGTATTTCAGAAACTGCTGATCTACTGGGATTTTCATGCACAACCATCTCTAGGGTTTACAGAGAATGGTACGAAAAAGAAAAAACATCCAGCAAGCGGCAGTTCTGTGGGTGGAAATGCCTTGTTGATGCCAGAGGTCAGAGGAGAATGGGCAGACTGGTTTGAGCTGATTGAAAGGCAACAGTGACTCAAATCGCCACCCGTTACAACCAAGGTAGGCAGAAGAGCATCTCTGAATGCACAGTACGTCGAGGCAGATGGGCTACAGCAGCAGAAGACCACACCGGGTGCCACTCCTTTCAGCTAAGAACAGGAAACTGAGGCTACAATTTGCACAAGCTCATCGAAATTGGACAGTAGAAGATTGGAAAAACGTTGCCTGGTCTGATGAGTCTCGATTTCTGCTGCGACATTCGGATGGTAGGATCAGAATTTGGCATCAACAACATGAAAGCATGGATCCATCCTGCCTTGTATCACCGGTTCAGGCTGGTGGTGGTGGTGTCATGGTGTGGGGAATATTTTCTTGGCACTCTTTGGGCCCCTTGGTACCAATTGAGCATCGTTGCAACACCACAGCCTACCTGAGTATTGTTGCTGACCATGTCCATCCCTTTATGAGCACAATGTACCCTGTAACATCTGATGGCTACTTTCAGCAGGATAATGCGCCATGTCATAAAGCTGGAATCATCTCAGACTGGTTTCTTGAACATGACAATGAGGTCACTGGACTCAAATGGCCTCCACAGTCACCAGATCTCAATCCAATAGAGCATCTTTGGGATGTGGTGGAACAGGAGATTTGCATCATGGATGTGCAGCCGACAAATCGGCGGCAACTGTGTGATGCCATCATGTCAATATGGACCAAAATCTCTGAGGAGCTTCCAGCACCTTGAGTGTATATGCATTAACAATTATACAACACTGCTACATACATCCACTAACTCAGACACACACTTCTCTTATACATACCATTGTCCCGACCAGCAGAATATCTTATATTTCCACTAGTTCAGAACTTTGTTTTGGCCATTTTTTTGTATAAAGCAATTGTTTTAGGTATCTCGTAGTCTGACAGCACATCGGCCGATATTGATCGCATCTGTTGCACCTGTTGGGGTAATACAGCACTATGCAGCGGATGTCTAGTTTTTGCAACTATTACCTTACATTTTTGGAGGCATCCATTACTCCAGATTTCCTCATATGGACACATCTTTCCCCTATCGTTCCTTGGGCCTCCGGAATGAATTTAGTTAGTCTGGAGGAAAGTATTTTATCTTTAAGACATTTCACAGCCTTATCTATAAAAAGAAAACAAAAAAAAGAAAACCCACTTGTATCCATGTAAGTTACTGGAGCAATAATGTTTATTGAACAGCTACAATTATTTCAGGTTATAAAAATATAGCGGGGGTTGTACAGGTGATGGTAAAAATACAACATTGCGCGATTTACCAGCGGGCGGGAAAACGGATTATGATCTAAACTAAGAATAAAGACAAGAAGCCGCCGAAAGTCAATTACATAAATGGTGTGAAAGTAAGAAGCAGGCGAGGAAATCCTATTACAATAACTGCGAGATATAAAATATCCCTGGAATTACAGCTACACCACGCTGGGAACTCACACTAGCCTTAAAGGGGAAGTGCGGAAGTTATCACAGCCCTACATGGGCAGAATGGCAGACATCATATTACAGGGGGTGGATACTGGGTAGTGCCTCTGGGTTATCAATATTTTCATAACCCCTATTTTTTCCTTCTTGAATGTTAGACAAGAGGCTCTTACCCATTTCTGTAGGAATTGCGGAAACTGCCGATGGTAAGGGGGTTAAATTATAGAATCTCAGACTGCCTAGGATTGCTAAGGGTTAATGTCATCTATCTGATCTGTGATGGCACAGAGGTTAATGTCATCTAAGCTATGATGGCACAGAGGTTACTGTATACACCTCGGATGATGTTGGGATTAGGTGGCCCTGGTGTTGTATTGGGTTGGTGTGTGAACCCCTGGTGATCTAGGGTGGTGTAGGGATTTACACATTAAGGAATGGCAGTGGCAGAGACTTGTCTCAGGTCTCCCATGCTGTGGGACATCAGAAGCAGAAGAACCAGGATGACATTAGCTCTTGACGATTTACTCATGGCTAAGAAGCATATGGGAGAAATCTCCTGCTTCTGCCTCGCCTATTTGGCTTTTCAGAGGAGTTAATTACATTTAGGTACTAACAATCCCCAACAATATGGATTAAGTAAGTGTCTGACATTTAAATGTAGGCTTCCTTGAGCCCCAGGCTTAGGTTTCTTCTTAGAAGTGGCAGTAACCGAGAAGACGGCCAGTTTGATGGCATTAATCCTGCCGAACCAAGCGAGTTGTTCTTCACTCATGTATCTTCTGGAAATGGCTGGTTCAGAGTAAATGACATGGTGCAGAATAAGGTCCCTTACACACAGGCAAGTGTTCTGGCTGGAGAGTCCAACCCGAACCCTGACAATCAGAACTGAACTCAGCATGTCAGTTTGGTTCTGGTTGTCAGCATTTGGGCTGGAAGTTCCAGCCAGTACATGCTGCTAGTATGATGTGAGCTGGATTCATCAAACTCACTGCTGTGTAAGGTAAGGCAGATTTTTCCACTAGAAGTCCTGAGGTCTACATATTCCTTTGGGGTAGCTTAATATTCCTGGGACCATCTTACACCTTAACCTAAACCACAAGTAAGTCAAAACGTTTCCTATAGATCAATTATAGTCTTTCATAGTCTTTCATAGTTTATACGGTTGAAAAAAGACACATGTCCATCAAGTTCAACCAAGAAAGGGAAGGGATTGGATGAGGAAGGGATTTAGGGGAAACAATTCTATATAACATAACCATCAATGTTATTTAGGTGTAAAAAGGCATCTAGACCCTTCTTGAAGCTCTCTACTGTCCCTGCTGTGACCAGCGCCTGAGGCAGGCTATTCCACAGATAAATTATGTCCTCCCCCAAAAATTTTAAGGTGAAAGATTAGACACAGCCCAAAGACCAAGGAAACAATGAAAACAGAATTGAGCATTTACCAATTTACTAAAAATGTGTCCTCCTCTTCTATCTCTTGTTCTACAAGAATCAAGAGGGATTCTTCCATTGTAGGGACAAGAGTTGTGAACCTTTCCTGGCTTGTTAAGTTTGGATAAGAGGATGAAACAATTAACGTCTCGCACTTTTTGGGATGTCCTGACTATTACAGTCTTCTGTCATTGGCGTCAAGACGTCAAGTTGTTTCTTCATTCGAGGTTTACAAACATCCTCGGGATATTGGTAAAATGAGGAGCCTCGGCGGAGCTCAGGTGCTCTGAATTAGCTTGACGAATAGCAGAACGGTTCCAGTCTATAAGCAATAACAAAGATATGTGAGTTTTTCAAAATGAACAAAACTTTCTCTCCCTCGTGCTTTGCCTGTCAAGTGAGATGAGAAGAATGGGAAGATTTGATATTAGAGACGTTCAGATAAATAAGCGGTCATGACCCAGTGATTGCGTAGACTTAAGTTCAGAAAACAACTAACTGTCAGACACTTGGAGAGGTGGCACCTCATTGGACTGAGAGAAAGAAGATGGTCAATTTATGAGGTTTTCTACAGCTCAAAATTCCTCAAAATGTGTGCACTACCCACAAGTAACCACGAGAGTCCTTTTATGGCCAAATGGGCAAAACCCATCACCATTGAGCTTCCATTCTGGTTTTCATCCTGAACTTTTTCCCCTGTGGTTTCAGACAGAATCAGTAACGTGGATGTAGGCTTGGCCTTACAGATGACCGGAGGGGCTACTTTTTGCTTGTATTTCTCCATTTGTTTGTAATCAAAAGAACAGCAAACTCAATAAACCCAGCAGCACTGATGCAATAAGAAAAACCCACATGTAATGATTTGATGTGTCTCCCCATGATTGAGTAACTAGTGACAAGTACTATCGTCTTGCCTTCGGTCCCCCGTACTCAAATTGCTGACTATCTCGGGGGATAAACAGTGGACTCCCTGGACCACCGCGGGAGATAACAACCTAAGCCACACCCGGGAGCGGAGTCTAAGTGATCTCCTGGTCTTTGCCAGAGCCTGCCACAAAGCGGGATGGTCTTGCTGTGGCGGGAGTCACCAGGTCGCTCCGCGGATGCGACTCGGCCTGCGGTGGCAGCCAAAGTAGGGACACGGGGACGACGGATGGCAGGCAGGACCACGGATGGCAGGCAGGACCACGCATGGCAGGCAGGACCACGGATGGCAGGCAGGACCACGGATGGCAGGCAGGACCACGCATGGCAGGCAGGACCATGGATGGCAGGCAGGACCACGGATGGCAGGCAGGACCACGCATGGCAGACAGGACCATGGATGGCAGGCAGGACCACGGATGGAAGGCAGGACCACAGATGGCTCGCATGACCTTGGATGGCTGGCAGGACCTCGGATGGCAGGCAGGACTTTGGATGGCAGGCAGGACCTCGGATGGCTGCTGGAATACCGGGGCGCCACAGGATACCAGGACCGCCACAGGATACCAGGACCGCCACAGGATAACAGGACTGCTATAGGATACCACGGAACAAGGAAACAGAGGAAACCAGGAGCAAGGGAACACCACGGAACACGGGAATCACAGAATCCACAGAGGCGTTTGGAAACGCTCGGGAACACGGAGGGCTTTCTCTTCAGTAACAGGACATGAAGATCCGGCAGGGGATGCTGGGAGTCGCCAGGCTATATAGCCGAGCCAGGAATGCCAGAGCCAATAAGGAGGTCGCTGGCCCTTTGAGGCTTGGAAGAAGCATGCGGCCTACACGCTGGGAGCAAGAGTGCAGGCCGGAGCCAGGAGAGGTAAGTGAGAGCTGGGGGAGCGGGGACCGCGGCAGCAGGCACAGGTACACCCTCAATCCGTACCGAGGATCGCGGGTGTAACCATGACACCGTGTAACAGCAATCTGGACACATTGTAATAGTCAATCTCTATGACATTAATAGCTCATGTTGACTATAGACATGGAACCAGAAATTTTATCTAGACAGATGAAACAATTTTCTTCTACAAGTACAGACCTTGTGTAGTTAGTTTTTAATGCACTTTCTTCAAGAATGTAGCTTTCAGCTCTCAAACTCTGAAAAAAAGTAAATTTGGTTGATTTATCTTATCATCTTAACATTGTCCATTTTGAGTAGGCTCGGACTAGCACAGCAATAGGACACACGCTGACCTCTGTGCACACCTCTGTGAACTCCGTCCCCCGTCAACACATCCAACCCTATCTGCATCCTCCAAATCGATGTTCCAGAGATCTTCAGCTCCCCTCAACATCAATGTAACTCTCTGCTGCTATTTGCAGCAGGCCGGTAGACGCTTTATGATGATGGCATCACCGGCCGACCTTTTGTAAACAACAGCCGAAAAAGAAGAGGAAAGAAGAGCTGCTGGGGAATGTGGATAGGTGAGTGTCTAGTGTTTATTATTTTTACACTGAAAAGTGGAGAGGGGCCACAATATGAGGGAGAGATGAGAGGAGCCACAATGTGAGGAGGAGATAAGAGGGACCACAATATGAGGGGGAAATTAGGGGGACCACTCTATGAGGGTAACATGAGAGGAGTCACAATATGATGGGCAGATGAGAGGCTACAATATTAGAAGGGACACATTATAAGGGGGAGACAAGAGGGGGACACAATATGAGGGGGAGATGAGTAGGGCTACAAGATGAGGGGGGCCACAATATGAGGAGGAAATTAGAGGACACCACAATATGTGGGGGAGATGAGAGGGGGACATAAAAATGAGGAGGAAATGAGAGAGGCTACAATATAAGGTGGAGGTGAGTAGGGCTATAAGATGGAGGGGGCCATAAAAATGAAGAGTAGATGAAAGAGGCCGCAGTATAAGGGGGCAATAAGAGGGGACCATAATATGAGGCAGAGCTGAGGGTCACAATATGACAGGGAGATCGGGGAGGCACAGATGGCTTTTAGGTCCTGCTTTATGGTGTACCTTAAGGCCATGTTCACAAGATGCGACTAAATTGTGCTTTGAACCATATTACAAGTATATCATCTGGAAAAATAATTGTTGCTACTTATTGAACGTAAGAGTTTAGGTCTAAATACATCTGTGTTCAGGAAAAAGATATTCTGGATGCACTTGAAATGTGTTTCAGAAATGCAATTCTGTCGCATCTTGTGATGCAGCACTCACTATGTGTTTGCATTAAAGGGGTTCTCTGGAGGTGGAAAAACATGGCTGCAGTCTTCCAAAAATAGCGCCTCACCTGACCATGGGTAGTGTGTGGTATTGCAACTAAGCTCCATTCATTTCTATACAGCTGAGCTGCAGTACTGGCAGTAACCATGGTCAGGTGTGGTGCTGTTTTTGGAAGACTGCAGTCATGTTTTTCCACCTCCTGAGAACCCCTTTAAGCATTAAAATCCATTCAAACATAACAGGAAAAATCAAAACACATCTATTGTGTTCAGTGGTGTAACTAGAAGCTGATGGGCCCCAGTGCAAAGACTGTACCAGGCCCCCGACTATAATGTACGGTTTATAGTAATATAGTAATAGTCTTCTCATATGGGAAAGTGACACCATAAGGGCCCCCTAAACCTCTTGGGCCCAGGTGTGACCTCAACCTCTGCACCCCCTCAAGTTACGCCCCTGGTTGTGTTAAAGGAAACCTACCACTTGTAGTGGCAGGTTTCTGATGGAAATACCGGGCACCAGAGCTTATTTTCGTTAGTGTTTTAAACCGCGGTATCGCGGTTTAAAACACTTTTTAAACTTTATAGCCGGCGCAGGCAAGTACGCGCTCGGCGCTTACCATGCACACGACCGTGCGCGCGGCTACATAGGAAGTGAATGAGAGCCGCGCGCATGGTAAGCGCCGAGCGTGTACCTGCCTGCGCCGGCTATAAAGTTTAAAAAGTGTTTTAAACCGCGATACCGCGGTTTAAAACACTAACGAAAATAAGCTCCGGCACCAGCTCACCCTGAGCTAGTGCCCGGTATTTCCATCAGAAACCTGCCACTACAAGTGGTAGGTTTCCTTTAATAATGTGGGTTTTGCCTGATGTGTTTGCAGTGCGTTTCAAGAAGCAATACAAATGCTTTTCATGTAGCACATTTCCGCATGGCCTAAAAATGTGGCACTAATATTCTCACGTATCAGCAGGTGGACCCCCAGAACCTGGGTGGGCCCAGATGGCCTGTCATCTTTGCGTCTAGTTCACGGTCTCAAAATATGACCATGTGCATGAGTCCTAAATCTCAATTGTCTCAGTTCTGGCATCTGGAGACTAGTTGTATGTATAAAGGATATTATACGTATATACTTTATTTTGAATATAAAGGATATTGAAAGTTATTGACAAGTAAGACCCTTTAAAAAGGTTAAATACTAACAAACACAAAGTCATCAATCCTACTTTCTTAGCCATTTCCAATTGATCATAAACCTTATTAAATAGAAGTTAGAGATCAAAGAAAACCCCATGTGTCTTCCGGTTTCTTATTTCTTCCATATTGATATCTTTTCATGTCATAAACGCCAGCCGGATACATTATTCCCGGATTGTAATTAACCCCAGACTTTCTTCTCTCTATTACTTGTACTGTAAATCTCAGGGGACCAATTATGAAATAATCATCTGCTGGATCTCGAGTCCCCTGATAGCATTTATAACCACGTCCTCCTGGTATTAGAGCCATTAATGTCCCTTAACAGTCGGATACCCAGACCGGCATATCCCGCACTGCAGTGCGCCTTATTATCATCTGACATCCCAATGTATAAATGGACACTACATAGACTATAAATAGCTCGACTTCTGAAGGTCGTCCATTTGGACATCTTCCATAATAAGATGACGTCTTGTTTCTCCATAAAGGTATTGGTGTCATCAGGATTCAAGATAATTTGCTGCTCTGTGTAATGTATAGCATACTAACAAGAACACTGAAAAAATACCGAGCACCACCATCGTAGTGGAGATGGACCAGGACAAAACTACAGATTTATGGACCCCCCAAAAATAATCCTTGGGTCCTTATGAAATTTATCCATTTGCGCACCAACTGAGGCACATCTGTACCTTTCAGCATCACATGCCCATCTATAGTATGTGATGCTAGCAGCCAGGATTGTTGCTAGAGTCTTAAATATCGAGATATAGGACCCTCTATATAGAGGTAAAAGTACATGTGTAGTCATATTTAGTGTGTAGTCATAACTAGCAAATCTACTGCTAGTTTTGGCAATTTACAATAAACTAGTTACAGGGAGGAGCACATGTCTGAAATCATAAATCTCAGTGCACAGAGCAGGTGGTAGGATTTATGATACTTAGACTGCCAGACATGAAAGTGTTGTGAGAGAGGCCTACGCACCTTCCTTGCTTTTAAGAACTGTAAAACCTGCAACTGCTGTGACCTCTAAGGTTTATGTAGTTAAAAAAGGCCCCAAAGCAAAGTCCTAAATCATTATCCATTACACTTTGGTATATATTCGACAAACAGAACATAGGTGTAGGGTAATGATTCCTCTCAATCTATTTTAATGACCTTTAGTTTATTTCCCTACCTTTATATCTAATAATTTGATTTATACCTCTGAAGAGGAGTCAGACAACCACGGATGGGAATCATCCATCGTTACAGAGCCCCTTAGCAACCCCCTCCATTCGACACCAGACAAAACATGGCAGGACTTTTAAAATTCAAGTTGGTCCACAGGCCTAATGTCTTCCATCATCATATTACTCGCCAACCCAGTATAGACTGTACAGTGAGGGCAGGAGACTGGATACAACAAATTAAGAAAAAACAAATTGAAGCAACAGTGGACAAGCAGTAGGATGACAATTTTAGGCATCATCACCACCCACACACTTTAAATAAAAACAAAATCACACTGATGCTATGGGAAATTACCCAAAATGAAGCATTGACCAGCCAGAAGTAACAATTTTGACTTTAAGATGTGATATTCAGCCCATGTAATACTCTGGAAACTACTGTTGGACAATGCAAACCCAACTGGGTCACATTTACTTACCCGGTCCGGAGGAGTTCCCGAAAGTGCATTGTGCGCCCGGAATGCACTGTGCCGCAATTCACTAACATCATGCGCCCGATTTCCTGAATGTGTCACTTCCCCGCTCAGGTATGACAGAGTTTACCATCTTCTTCCTGGTGCATGTAAGTGCATGTCTTGCGACACAATTTTAAATGTAAATCCCACGGTTTGTCCGAATCAGTCGGATTGTCCGACGGCTCGCCCCCCGATTTGTGCCGCATGATAGCCAACGCAGCTGCACCAAAATCAGATTGTGTGCGCCAAAATCCCCTTCTAAATGCCTGTCCGGCGCTAATCCGAAAACGTCGGAATATCTGACTAAATTGCGGTCCGTGGGACTCTTAGTAAATGTGCCCCACTATCTCTCCTTATCAACATCATGCTCTTTTTGGTGTCTTTCACTAGAGTTGATTACTCCTTGAAATTGCAACAAAAATTTTGGTAAATTCTACTAATGACTTTTATCTTGGCTCATGACTATCTACTCCAGACCATTAAAACACAGAAACCAGGGTAATAATGGTCCTGCTCCTGACCCCATGGTTAGAGTGCAATCTCCCATGCAATCTCATTGACAATGGCGTAGATCCTCAAGGGTTAAAAAAAACTGAAATGTAAAATAAGCAATTAAAAAAAGAGAAAGTTCTGTGATTATTTCTGTCTTATGTAACGTCTATGAATATTTCAATTGCACATCCACTTTTCTACATGAATATTTTATGTCAGGGAACATCCAGATTATTTGTAATTAGAAGTTGCACCGATTTACCTGTATGTTTTGCTTCTAGGGTCTCTTGGGTTCTTACGAGAAGATTTTGTTTGTTTTGTTGTTTATTTGCAAAATTTTGCTTGTTGTCCCAAGGAAAGAGTTTGTAAGACTATAGATAAGAGACCAGAAAGTGATATGAAACATCAGATACATATAACAAAAACATTCCAAACCAACTTTTTACATTTTCTTTAGCTTCCATTCTGTGGAATGGAGAAGACATACAATGTACATTCATTTAATGTACGTTAATTAATTAAATTTTTTATCTATGTAGATCTAACATATAGGTGATCATTTACTAAGGGTCGCAGATCGCAATTTTGTCGGACTTTGCACCTTTTTCGAGGATTACATGGCTTGGATAGGTATTTAACAGTTGTCTGCACTCAATCGTTTTTTGGCGGAGCTGCGCTGCTTCCATGCGACACAAGTTGGGGGAAGTGCAGACGGATGATCCGACTGATTCGGACTGAGCGCAGAATTTAACTTTCAAATTGTGTCGCAAGACAATGCACTTACATGCACCAGGAAGAAGATGGTGAACTCCGGGGACCTGAGCGGGGAAGTGATACATGCAGGATATCGGGCGCACGATCTTAGTGAATCGCAGCACAGTGCATTATCTTCAGACAATGCACTTTTGGTGAACTCCGCGGATGGGTAAGTAAATATGCCCCATAGTTTCACTTATATCTTACATCTTGATGTAATGTTTTCTTGGTGCACTTTGCTTCATGCCGTTATGACACAATTCTGTCGAATTCCAGACATTAATGTGTGTCGCAAACTATGGAAAGACACTACCGCGCCCCTTTAAGGGGAAAAACTTTTCTAAAGTGTCAGACAAAATGCAACCACGGCACAAAAGTGTCACAAAGACATAATAAATACATGCACAAGCTCCAAAGACACTTTTTTCAAGACAAAAAAACTGAGGCAGACACAATAATATATCTGGGTCAATGTCTACTATGAAGAATAGGACTATGCCAGTCCTCAGGCCACCAAGAGCGGTATTATATACAGTAAATACCGTGTATGTTGCATGATGTGTCACAGCTTGGACTAAGGAGTCCAAAACTGGCTTTGGAGGCAACATAAGCACAAAAATTTAATCTGGGCTTTACACTTAATGGGTTCACATGGTCGAGCACCAGCACTCAAGCCAAGACTGACATTTTGCCCAGTCGAAAGATTCCCGGTGGGCCGCACACGAAATGGGCTACACTGATAACCTTTGTCCACTGTGGTCTGGGCCTAAACCATAAATCAGTGACTCACTAGACAGCTATGTCCGTTCTTTAAACAGTTCAAGTGGCTTCATCTCCACATACATGGAACCACTACTGAGGACAAATGATCAATTAGCTGTCCAGAGGTCATGTCTCCCGAGAGACCTTGACCTGAGAATAGGTTTTTCTTGTCCCAGCCTTCTGCTACAAACCTGTGGAGATTCTCCATTACCTCTTAGCTCTAGAAACTGTTAGACAGTATTGGGAAGAAGTAGTGTAATATTGTGTTTGTATGATGTAGCACTGTTGAATATGACTGGTTCAACGCATTAACCAGACGTGATAACCGACTCCTGCCCTAGGAGCAGGACTCAAAACAACTAAACCATATCCTTTGGTAAAATCCCCCAAAATCCTTTTTTAAAAACAGATATTCAGATGCGTGGCAAGCACTATAGCGTACACGTTTCAACCATGACCATGACTAAGAACACTCTCATTCGAAACAAAGTAGATTGTCCAATGTCCCCACTCCTTCCCAAAGCAAGACTAGCCCCACACAGGTCTACATCCACCTTGGCAAGTTTGGCCACAATGGCATGAATTATCCGGCCTGCTTTCTATGGTGTACATGTATAATGCTACCTACAGTGATGCATACTGCCCAGTATACAGTGAGGTAGAGGAGCCCATTTCTCCTTCTTTGTGTAATATTTTTGGACTGTCTCTGTTCTGGAATAGCTGTACCCTTGTACCCAGAGAAAACTCCATAAATATATGGGTGGAGAGGTTTGGTGGAAAAACTGAAAGTCTTGACCTCAACCCATCAAAAACCTTTGGTATCAACAGGAACGTAGATTAGGGTCTTCACCTAGATCAGTGATGGCGTACCTTTTGGAGACAGAGTGCCCAAACTACAACCAAAATCCACTTATTTACCGTGGAGTGCCAACATGGCATTTTAAGCAGTAACTTATTGCTACCTGTTTTTCCACATCTTTCAATCGTATTGGCCCCTGAGGTCATCAATACAGTAGAAAGAAGGAGGGCAAATTCAGACTCTCGTTGTAGCTTCTCTCCAGGGTCTCTCTGTACAGGAAGAATGGTTGGTCCAGCAGGAGGGCCTCCAAAGATAATGCAGTTTCGTCCACACCTTTTTTCCCACAGTTTAAAACAGCCAATGAAGTATCTCTTTATTTGGTGAACTAAGTCCTAGGGTGATGGTCTGAGTGCCCAAAGAAAGAGCTCTGAGTGCCACCTCTGGCACCCGTGCCATAGGTTCGCCACCACTGACCTAGATCATTGTCTGACCTCAAAATCACATCTTCTCCACTGTAGTAAGAACTAAACCAAGAACTTGTCCTTAAATAACGTAGAAAAAAATTATATATGGTCTTCTCAAATATCATCCAGAAACATCTCCATTTTTGGGAAGCTATGCGGCCAGTCCTATGATTGAGTTTTGGGACCACCATTTCTTGATTGATGAAGAAGGAGCCTGAGATGAGGTTCCCTGAGAGTTACAGGCGCCATTTATACTTCCTTATAGACGATACCTGATTCTCTGCTGAAATAAAAGAATGTGGGTAATGGACACAAGATCCGAGCAATCAGCGAGGTAGAGACATTTTTCTTGAATGTAAACTACATCTATAGCGAATATGAAATCCGGGATATAGAAGGAAAGTGGGAAAATAACATTTCTCTTCTTCATTTTAACTCGGTGTGTCATGCCTGGCCTTATCCTGGGCAACATGGGTGATAAATGGGTAAAAAAACTGAATAATAAGCACTTTATAATGAAAAAAATATATAAAAAATATTGTCTTTCTTATATCTTATACTCATTAGCCTAGAAAACGTATTATATTACTGGGGAACACAATCACACTAATGACAGAATAATGGTCTGTTCATGGAAAGTGTAAAAAGGAAATCGAACATGAATCAAAAAGGAACCTCAAACATTCACTGAGAATTGTATAAGAATCTGATATGTGCAGCAAATGAGACACCTCATTATATATATATATATATATTGGGCCACATGTATTACTCGTTTTTTCTGTTGTTTTTGCGCCTTTTCATTCAGGCGCACCGTTTTTGCACCATTTTTGAGACTAAACGCCAAACTAGCCGCGCAGCAAAAATAACCAGCTTTCCCTCATCTATCTTACCAATCCAGATGTTTTGCTGCGCCTAATGATATTCATCACTTGCAACGTTTTCATTTAGGCGCAAAAACGGGTGCAAAAACACTCCAGCCCGAAGGTGGCGTTAACTGAGAAGTGACACTGAGCCCCTTTGCAGAACAGCTCATTTCTAGCAGAGCTCAGCCAGACACTGCAGACACTAGTACATATAATAGATACATTAGATACATTACAGACAGGAGCTGCAGACTCTATTTACAGGTCATTACCTTCTATTTACAAAATATTCTGCAAAACGCTGAGCTCAAAGCAGGACAGGAGAGAAGTTTGCAGAACTTTGCAGAATGTTGCAGATACTACAGACAAGTGTCCCCCATGTAATTCTGCACAGTATCACCAGTGTGTCTGAGGGGGATACTGTGCAGAATTACAGGGGTGCAGCAGGAGACCAGCACTGGGGGATCCCCTCCAGGAGAAGCCCCTGCTGAGGAGGTCACTGGGTGCAGGGTGTCACACACCTGGGTGCTGCTGAGGAGGTCACTGGGTGCAGGGTGTCACACACCTGGGTGCTGCTGTGAGTGTTATCTTCATGCTGGGCTGTGGGAGAAGCAGAGAGGAGCTTGTAGCAGAATGACATGTAACTGCACGAATCTAACATTGCGCCTAAACTGCGCCAAAATTGCGCCTAAACTGTGTTAAAGTAAAGTGATTAATAAGAGGCAGAAAATATACTTATCACAGATGGTTGTAGCTTGTGATAATTCTGGAAAACAGTGCGCCAGAATTTAGGCGCAACTACTACACTTAGGCGCACAAAAGTGATAAATGTGGCCCAATGTTTTATGCTTGAAAAAGGTGAAAATGCTCACCGAAATGTCACACTTTTTGAAATAAAGATCACCCTGCTTTGATTCTACATTGGAGTGCTGCTGCATTTCCTGAAACTATCTATCTATCTCGTTGCTGAAAGCAGTAGAAACAAAAACTGAAACTAATTGACATTTGTTCCGATTTTTGCATAATTATGAGTCGTTATGGGAGAATACCTGAAAGAGAGAACTTTCCGCATAATTACAGTAAAGACATTAATCATGCAGAAGTCGTTAGATGAACACATAAAGTTCTGCCTGTTTAACTATTCGCACTCCTATAATGATCCCGAAGTCCCCCCTCCTTCCCCTCCTAAATGCCAGGGGCACCTTCTATAACATACGGTGGTATTTCAGCATCCGAGTACCCAGCCGGCTCGCCTCGCTCCCACGCATCTCACATCTATTAACATCAACAGACTCTTTCATTACTTTGTAGAAAAACCTAGACACCTCTTGCTCGATCCTGTCCTTTCTGTCTGAGAGCTAATTATTTGGAGGCTTCTAAGTTTAGTTCGTGCGGAAGATGTATAGATCGTGTCCTGCAGTTCATGTTCGCTAAATGCTTTTGCAAGTTCTACTTAAAGGAGAAATTTTAATTCTGATTAATGGAATTAATGGTCATCTAATGGACAAGTCACATACATGTATACACAAACCTATGGATGGGTATTGGTGCGGGTTGGGTGCTCTTTGGGTTAGTTACAATAGATTCTCTTGTATGATAATATGTTATGTAAAAAAAATTATATTACATGTATAATCAGTAATGTAGATTTCAGCATTAGCTGAGTCAATACCTAATGACTTGCAAAGTTATGGGGGAAGCATCTATATATTAATAATAATCCTTTATTTATATAGCTCACACAGATTACGCAGCGCTGCACAAAGCATGACAAATTGGTTCCTGTCCCCAGTGGGGCTCACAATCTAAACAACCTAACAGTATGTTTTGGAGTGTGGGAGGAAACCGGAGGACCTGGAGGAAACCCACGCAAACACGGAGAGAACATACAAACTCTTTGCAGATGTTGACCTGGGTGGGATTCAAACCCAGGACCCCAGCACTGCATGGAAGAAGTGCTACCCACTCAGCCACCGTGCCACTTATATTATATCGCAATCCATTAAAATCTAATGTGGCAATGAGCATAACGCTCATAACATTTGTCAAACACTTCTGCTAAACCGTTAATCAAATATCTGGTGGTCCACCAGTCAGTGGGTTAGCATAACGTGTATGGACAGCCATCTGAAAACCATTTTATCAGCAATTATCATGATTGAACCTGATTTATTGCAAAATTCAACTCTTTGTACTTCTATAAAGTGAAAAATTGCTTGTATATTATGTATATGCAAGCACAAAGCCCAGTTATTAAAGGGGTTTACATCAAGGCCATCAATTACAGTTTTTTAATAGGATGAACTGCAGTACTGTATTGGGGTTAATATCAAAGCCATGAATTGCACAATCGCAGCGCTGTAATGGGGTCTACATTAAGGCCATCAATTACAAAACAGTAATGGGGTCTACATCAAGGCCATCATCTGCAGAACTCTGATGAGTTGAATATCAAAGACATCAATTGCACACATCAAGGCCTTCGATTTCAGTGCTGTAATGGGGTCTACATGAAGGCCATCAATTACGGAACAGTAATGGGGTCTACATCAAGGCCATCAACTGCGGTACTGTGATGAGCATAAGATCAAGGCCATTCGTTTTAGTGTTTTGGGTTTACAGCAAGGCCATCATCTGCATTTATTACATTTTACAGGCAAATATGATAATATTATTCTTACTAACATATGAGTATATTCTGTTTTTTAGGATCTTGTAAATTATGTATAAATGGCCAAATGTATCTGTTGTTTTTGTGCCTTTTCATACTGAAAGATTCGAAGCCGATGTATAACCTATAACCAGCAAGGTCTGATGGGACCAGGCAGGTATATAAACTCTAGGGCACACCTCCCACAGAAGAGTGGATGAGCTGTCCATCACACCAGTAACCCCGTGCTGGACAGGACTAAGCTAGAGGGAGCCGGGTGTGGCTGAACTAACAAAAAGGCTAAACCACAGTTCACACACAGGAGACACAAACAGTTATTAACGTCTTCTTGGACGCAATCTGCGGACAGCCGAAGACGCCGGCACAGATATTACACAAGCAGAGTGCACTGTAAGCAATCCAAAAAGGAAAATGTGAAGTTCATGCAGAAAGAGGGTCTATCATTTGTATAATGGGGCAGTGTCCCATCACTACTGACAATAGATGATGTCACAGCTTATCTCCTCCCCCTCCCTGTACAATGACCTCTATATAGATAACACTGACCCATCATTACATCACTACTGACAATAGATGATGTCACAGCTTATCTCCTCCTCCTCCCTGTACAATGACCTCTATATAGATAACACTGACCCATCATTACATCACTACTGACAATAGATGATGTCACAGCTTATCTCCTCCCCTCCCTGTACAATGACCTCTATATAGATAACACTGACCCATCATTACATCACTACTGACAATAGATTATGTCACAGCTTATCTCCTCCCCCTCCCTGTACAATGACCTCTATATAGATAACACTGACCCATCATTACATCACTACTGACAATAGATGATGTCACAGCTTAACTCCTCCCCCTCCCTGTACAATGACCTCTATATAGATAACACTGACCCATCATTACATCACTACTGACAATAGATGATGTCACAGCTTATCTCCTCCCCCTCCCTGTACAATGACCTCTATATAGATAACACTGACCCATCATTACATCACTACTGACAATAGATGATATCACAGCTTATCCCCTCCCCCTCCCTGTACAATGACCTCTATATAGATAACACTGACCCATCATTACATCACTACTGACAATAGATGATATCACAGCTTATCCCCTCCCCCTCCCTGTACAATGACCTCTATATAAATAACACTGACCCATCATAACATCACTACTGACACTAGATGATATCACAGTTTATCTCCTCCCCCTCCCTGGACAATGACCTCTATATAGATAACAATGACCCATCATTACATCACTACTGACAATAGATGATGTCACAGCTTATCTCCTCCCCCTCCCTGTACAATGACCTCTATAAAGATAACACTGACCCATCATTACATCACTACTGACAATAGATGATATCACAGCTTATCTCCTCCCCTCCCTGTACAATGACCTCTATATAGATAACACTGACCCATCATTACATCACTACTGACAATAGATGATGTCACAGCTTATCTCCTCCCCCTCCCTGTACAATGACCTCTATATAGATAACACTGACCCATCATTACATCACTACTGACAATAGATGATGTCACAGCTTATCTCCTCCCCCTCCCTGTACAATGACCTCTATATAGATAACACTGACCCATCATTACATCACTACTGACAATAGATGATATCACAGCTTATCCCCTCCCCCTCCCTGTACAATGACCTCTATATAGATAACACTGACCCATCATAACATCACTACTGACACTAGATGATATCACAGTTTATCTCCTCCCCCTCCCTGGACAATGACCTCTATATAGATAACAATGACCCATCATTATATCACTACTGACAATAGATGATGTCACAGCTTATCTCCTCCCGCTCCCTGTATAGCTTATCTCCTCCCCCACCCTGTACAATGACCTATATATAGATAACACTGACCCATCATTACATCACTACTGACAATAGATGATGTCACAGCTTATCTCCTCCCCCTCCCTGTACAATGACCTCTATATAGATAACACTGACCCATCATTATATCACTACTGACAATAGTTGATGTCACAGCTTATCCCATCCCCCTCCCTGTACAATGACCTCTATATAGATAACACTGACCCATCATTACATCACTACTGACAATAGATGATATCACAGTTTATCTCCTCCCCCTCCCTGTACAATGACCTCTATATAGATAACAATGACCCATCATTACATCACTACTGACAATAGATGATGTCACAGCTTATCTCCTCCCCCTCCCTGTACAATGACCTCTCTATAGATAACACTGACCCATCATTACATCACGACTGACAATAGATGATGTCACAGCTTATCTCCTCCCCCTCCCTGTATAGCTTATCTCCTCCCCCTCCCTGTACAATGACCTATATATAGATAACACTGACCCATCATTACATCACTACTGACAATAGATGATGTCACAGCTTATCTCCTCCCCCTCCCTGTACAATGACTTCTATATAGATAACACTGACCCATCATTACATCACTACTAACAAAAGATGATGTCACAGCTTATCACCTGCCCCCTCCCTGTACAATGACCTCTATATAGATAACACTGACCCATCATTACATCACTACTGACAATAGATGATGTCACAGCTTCTCTCCTCCCCCTACCTGTACATTGACTTCTATATAGATAACACTGACCCATCATTACATCACTACTGACAATAGATGATGTCACAGCTTATCTCCTCCCCCTCCCTGTACAAAGACCTTTATATAGATAACACTGACCCATCATTACATCACTACTGACAATAGATGATGTCACAGCTTATCTACTCCCCCTGTACAATGGCCTCTATATAGATAACAGTGACCCATCATTACATCACTACTGACAATAGATGATGTCACAGCTTATCCCCTCCCCCTCCCTGTACAATGACCTCTATATAGATAACACTGACCCATCATTACATCACTACTGACAATAGATGATGTCACAGCTTATCTCCTCCCCCTCCCTGTACAATGACCTCTATATAGATAACATTGACCCATCATTACATCACTACTGACAATAGAGGATGTCACAGCTTATCTCCTCCCCCCATTACAATGACCTCTATATAGATAACACTGACCCATCATTACATCACTACTGACAATAGATGATGTCACAGCTTATCTCCTCCCCCTCCCTGTACAATGACCTCTATATAGATAACACTGCCCTATCAATACATCACTACTGACAATAGATGATGTCACAGCTTATCTCCTCCCCTCCCTGTACAATGACCTCTATATAGATAACACTGACCCATCATTACATCACTACTGACAATAGATGATGTCACAGCTTATCTCTTCCCCCTCCCTGTACAATGACCTCTATATAGATAACACTGACCCATCATTACATCACTACTGACAATAGATGATGTCACAGCTTATCTCCTCCTCCCTGTACAATGACCTCTATATAGATAACACTGACCCATCATTACATCACTACTGACAATAGATGATGTCACAGCTTATCTCCTCCTCCTCCCTGTACAATGACCTCTATATAGATAACACTGACCCATCATTACATCACTACTGACTATAGATGATGTCACAGCTTATCTCCTCCCCCTCCCTGTACAATGACCTCTATATAGATAACACTGACCCATCATTACATCACTACTGACAATAGATGATGTCACAGCTTATCTCCTCCCCCCTCCCTGTACAATGACCTCTATATAGATAACACTGACCCATCATTACATCACTACTGACAATAGATGATGCCACAGCTTATCTCCCCCCCCCCTCCCTGTACAATGACATCTATATGGATAACACTGACCCATCATTACATCACTACTGACAATAGATGATGTCACAGCTTATCTCCTCCCCCTCCCTGTACAATCTCCCTGTACCTCTATATATATATAACACTGACCCATCATTACATCACTACTGACAATAGATGATGTCACAACTTTTCTCCTCCTCCTCCTCCGCCCTGTACAATGTCCTCTAAACAGGTCTCTATTTTGCTGTGTAGGAATAAGAAAATGTTGTTACTAAAGCTCAGGCAAGATGGCCGCCCCCATAATTATGGACAGAATATTAAAATGATTTAGTAAAATGTTCCTGTACTGCCTAGGAATTGCCTCAATTGGTGATAACAATAGCAGTCGATGTAAGAGTCAAGGAAGTCAATGGAACATCAGAGGAATGTTTTACGCCCCATCCATCGGAGTTTTCTGTCCCATTGCACGTTTGGCAATTACGGGATGGAAAGATGGGCAGGTTCGCAAATACACCCTGGCCCACCATATGCATTATAGTCTCTGATGGAAAACTGGCTATATCTATATCTCCAGCAGGGCAGACCTGGTCTAAAAAGGTCTGACCTTGGAGAGATCCCTTCCCTTCTTCTAAGAGGATGGAGCCTGTTAGTAGATCCAGGACGCTGTGTGCTGGGGGGGGGGATTTTAAGACTCCCATTTAAAACTCCTGAATGAATTCCCCCACTGTATCTCACTATAATCGTCTTTTTCCAGCCTTATATACTATGAATACGGTATTTGGTGGTTGTTTGAGGGCAACACATTTTTTATTGGTTGAATCTCAGAAAGTGTGATTTATGTTCTATCTGGAATAAATTTATAACATTCTCTCCCAAGAAGCATTTAGCAATCCCATTCACATCTTTCCATTTTTCTGCTAGTGTGAGACAGTGTACGCCGCGCCATCACACACACGACCATAAATCATGGCAGACGCGGCACATATGTTACGATTCTGCTGATTTACAAACATTTGTCTTCTGCCTCAGTGTCTGATAATCTCTAATAAGAAACCACTACATTTCGGATAACTCCTCAGCGCTCGGCCTCCAATGTGTTACTTAGAATTGTTAGGATTCCTGTAAATTTTATGTCTAATCAGTTTGTCTTACTGGTGCTCATTTACAAACCTAAAATATGTTTGTTTTGGCAAATTTCATAGATATTAATGAAGAATTCTGTAAGATTTGTCAGAATTCTGCAAATAGTTTGAATTATTTAGTATTAACACTTGGACATAAAGATCTTCCTGATCTACATGTACAGTACAAACATTACGGAAGACCACATTTTACAGGCGGAGCTGCAGCAGTGTTGGACTGGCCCACCAGAGTCCAAGACGATGCTCCGGTGGGCCCACACTCTAACCTAATACTGGATCCCAGGGGTACAGCAGAAGACATCCTAATTTTTAAGCGAGCAGGGTCTATTCCTAGGGGAGAAGATGAAAAGTTGGCCTAAAGAACCCCAGTCTGACCCTGTGCTGCAATATCCCTGTATACCCCAGTTGATGGAGCATTTTGTAAGCACTTGCTGTACTCAAGGTTCTCCTCATAGGTGACCAGCAGCCACTGTATGAAAGGCATAGAAAAGCCTTTGTGTGCTTAGGATTGTTGTGTTGACTTTGTGGTGCTTGTACTTGTCAGTGGTGGGATTACAGTGAATGACAGCAACTTTCATCTATTGATCCCTCTCTCCAAAGCATCCACAAGAAATAGGACATACTGAGAACTGTACTGATAAGAATAAAGCACATGGGGTAAATACATACTATTTGCTGCAGTAGATTGGAAATATACAGGCACAAAGGTGGGGGCTGAGAGCTGAGTAGTGAGCAGCACAGACAAGTCACATGTTGTATTTCGAAATGCATCCAAACCAAAGCCCAACCCCTGGGACTACAAATAGGATTTGCCGTTTCGTGCTGAGAGCGCTTTCTCAAGCCTCGGTCTTCATGTGTAGCTGTTGCTGTCGGACCTGGACTTTGCTATTTGCCTGTGTTCAGGTGGTGCCAGTCACTTTGTCTTTTTGGTTCCAGAATGGCAAATGCACCTGTAATGGACTGCTGTAAAAAAGATGTCCCTGGTGACAGGTTCTCTTTAAATGCAGTAAAATCTGGAGACAAGAACACAAGGAGAGGACCAAAAACTCTTCATCCATATCTGGAAGAATCTGCAAGTGGCAACACCATAAAGCTGTCCTAAGCTGTCTGCCAGGCGTGGTGGAACTGGATGTTGCAGAATTAGCAACATTGTCCATTGTTTACACTGTAGTGTTTGTGCGGGTTCCCTCTGGGTCCTCCGGTTTCCTCCCACACTCCAAAACATACTGGTAGGTTGATTAGATTGTGAGCCCCATTGGGGACAGAGATTGATTTGGCGAGTTCTGTGCAGCGCTGCGTAATCTGTGTGCACTATATAAATAATGGAATTATTATTTTTATTTTTATTATTATAGATGTTAATCCGGAGCCACTTACCCTTAAATGGTCGTTTACGTAATAGATTGCATCTGAATCGGTCTAGTCTGTCTTGCTAGGCCAAGATGGATTCAGAAGAGGTTTCAGAGATTAGGGTGGACGAAGAATTATACAATAATAAGCTGAGAAATTATTCCTCCTAGACACTAAATCTAAACTAAGCAAAGACATTTCTGTAATATAATTTCCCATTCAATTTCTTTTCCATTGCCACTAAAAATGATTTTTTTTTCTGCTTTGACCCGTGTGGCCCTTAAAATCACACAGAAGAATATCATGTACCTTTAGGGAAGACAGATAATATTTAATGCTTTTGGGAATTTGTCTACTGGGAATGAACACAACATCTTCCGGAAGCATGGAGCCAACAGTCTCTTCAGCTGAGGATAGCCCGAGGCAGTCAGCGAGCGTGGCTGTACGTATAAGGGAAGACAGAGGACAGGTCAAGTAGCACAGATGGCCGAGCCTCCCAATGTGGGAGGAATGAGAAACGATTTTGGGAATGTAAGTGAAAACAACTAAACATCCAACCTCAAGGGATCCACAGGACATAAGAACGTCGCCCCTGGTTAATGGAGAGATTTTGCTTTACTGTTTGTTTTTCTTGAAGGCGTTAAGACAAATTATCTTCTGCCGTAGATTTCAAAGGTCTTTCAAGTCTTTTGCATAGGTTTAAGGTACAAAACGTGTGAGGAATGGAAGAATGTAGTCTAGAAGTCAACAATTCTTTTACCTTTACATTTCTTCATCTGATTTCACTTTCATTTGACCTTTTAAAGGGATCGTTGGCAATTTATCGCCTGTACTTGGCTATCTCCGACAGTCCACCAGTCCAACAAAGATGTGATGGCAACATAGGACCACAACTTCATAATTCATAACACAGACACGTTATACCACATGATCAGGTAGTTAGTACTTGTACTTGGTTATCTCCAGCCGCCAGTGATTAGCGGGTTATCATCTATCCTGTGGAAGAACATAGTGAGCCAGTCCTTGAAGAGTTTCATAGTAGACATTCTTCTTCAGGAGAGTGTCAATATTGACCTCTTACTGTATGTATACCATAACCATAATCCTTTCAAAGGTTAATCACACTTTCTCCAAAAAGTGGGAAACTTATATTCCCAGATGTAGGACCGAATGTCCCACAGATGATGGGTTGTCTTCATCTCATACTGGGCATGGACCACAGGTAGAGTATGAACACAATAAAATGTTCTCTTAAGGCTAGACGTCTTCTCAGAGCTAGACCACACATCCTCTCAACAGTAGACCAGGACTTTTCTAGGACAATCCAAAAGTATACAATATTTGTTCCTCCTCAAACACTCATATGCAGTGTTTGAGTTTTGGATAGTTGGCTTGCCTACTTACACAGGGCAGCTTCAGGTTATTGATAGAGGAGTAGACATTCTCCTGGAGCAAAGCCTGGTTCCTTCAATACCATGAATGTTTCCAAGGCTAGACGTTCCCTTGGAAATAGGTTGGAGGCCCTTACCTCTGTCTTTCGTTCACCCAACCACCTCCCAAATAATATATAGATAGTGTATACAGCAGGACACTCTCATAGATAGTATATACAGGCATAATCACTAGAGATGAGCGAGCACTAAAATGCTCGGGTACTCGTTATTCGAGACGAACTTTTCCCGATGCTCGAGTGCTCGTCTCGAATAACGAGCCCCATTGAAGTCAATGGGAGACTCGAGCATTTTTCAAGGGGACCAAGGCTCTGCACAGGGAAGCTTGGCCAAACACCTGGGAACCTCAGAAAAGGATGGAAACACCACGGAAATGGACAGGAAACAGCAGGGGCAGCATGCATGGATGCCTCTGAGGCTGCTTAATCGCACCATTATGCCAAAACTATGGGAAACAGCATGGCCATGACAGAGTGACAGAATGAAGCTAGATAGCATCTAAAACATCCAATAATTGACCCTGACACTATAGGGGACGGCATGCAGAGGCAGCGGCAGCAGCGGCAGGCTAGAGAGTGGCATGGCGACATACCCTAAATGGACTCAGGCTTCAAACCAATGGGTGGCAGAGAGGAACCAAAGGAGGTGAGCAAGAAGCGCTCAAATAATATCGGTACATGATAAAAGTTTGCCAGTATATTTTGTGGATTACACAGCAGGGTGGCGACAAAGTTAACATGGAAGCCATGAAAACAACCCAAAATTCTGCCTGACACAGCTCGTTTGATAAGGGGACCATGTATGGAGGCAGTGAACTAGTAGTAGATTAAAGGTGCTGCAGTTAAAACTATGTTAGTTGAATCTTGGCATGGAGCTGGCGCTCCGCTGCCAGGCGAGCTTTCGCCAATCCAAGCCCCTGTCTCTAGGCTACTCCCCAAACAGCACTTCTAAGAACCTTTTGTATAAGATCAAGTGTAGTAGCGTTCTTATAAGTTTGGGATATGGCGGGTGAGGGGAATGTAAACAGATGCGCAAGAAGCGCTGAAATAATATTGGTTAATCATAAAAGTTTGCCAGTATATTTTGTGGATAACACAGCAGGGTGGCGACAAAGTTAACAACTTTGATGTGGAATCCATGAAAACAACCCAAATTTCTGCCTGACACACCTCGTTTGATAAGGGGACGATGTATGGAGGCAGCTATATGGACGACTTTTGGAGGTAGCAATGGAGACAACGTGTGGAGGCTGCTATGGAGACAATTTAATTTGGATAGTGGCCGTCCAAAAAAGTTTTCAAACCAGAGGAGCAGGTAGGTGGCCCTCCAGAAAAATGGAATAGATTGAGTGCCTGTATGTGGCAGTCCAAAAAAGTTTTCAAACCAGAGGAGCAGGTAGGTGGCCCTCCAGAAAAATGGAATAGATTGAGTGCCTGTATGTGGCAGTCCAAAAAAGTTTTCAAACCAGAGGAGCAGGTAGGTGGCCCTCCAGAAAAATGGAATAGATTGAGTGCCTGTATGTGGCAGTCCAAAAAAGTTTTCAAACCAGAGGAGCAGGTAGGTGGCCCTCCAGAAAAATGGAATAGATTGAGTGCCTGTATGTGGCAGTCCAAAAAAGTTTTCAAACCAGAGGAGCAGGTAGGTGGCCCTCCAGAAAAATGGAATAGATTGAGTGCCTGTATGTGGCAGTCCAAAAAAGTTTTCAAACCAGAGGAGCAGGTAGGTGGCCCTCCAGAAAAATGGAATAGATTGAGTGCCTGTATGTGGCAGTCCAAAAAAGTTTTCAAACCAGAGGAGCAGGTAGGTGGCCCTCCAGAAAAATGGAATAGATTGAGTGCCTGTATGTGGCAGTCCAAAAAAGTTTTCAAACCAGAGGAGCAGGTAGGTGGCCCTCCAGAAAAATGGAATAGATTGAGTGCCTGTATGTGGCAGTCCAAAAAAGTTTTCAAACCAGAGGAGCAGGTAGGTGGCCCTCCAGAAAAATGGAATAGATTGAGTGCCTGTATGTGGCAGTCCAAAAAAGTTTTCAAACCAGAGGAGCAGGTAGGTGGCCCTCCAGAAAAATTGAATAGATTGAGTGCCTGTATGTGGCACTCCCAAAAATTGTTTAAAACAGAGGACCGGGTAGGTGGCCCTCCAGAAAAATTAAATGCATAAAGTACTATAGCTAGAGCCAGTGGGCCCTGTCAAAAAATAGCCAGTTTCCTCTGCTTTAGTGTACAAAGAGGAGGAGAAGGAGGAAAATGAGGAGGAGGAGGAGGAATGCATAAATTATTCAGGTTGAGCTTCCTTCACCTGGTGGAGATTGGAAATTATGAGAAATCCAGGCTTTATTCATCTTAATAAGCGTCAGCCTGTCAGCGCTGTCAGTCGACAGGCGTGTACGCTTATCGGTGATGATGCTACCAGCTGCACTGAAAACCCGCTCGGACAAGACGCTAGCGGCAGGGCAGGCAAGAACCTCCAAGGCGTACAGCGCCAGTTCGTGCCACATGTCCAGCTTTGAAACCCAGTAGTTGTAGGGAGCTGTGTGATCATTTAGGACGATGGTATGGTCAGCTACGTACTCCCTCACCATCTTTCTGTAAAGATCAGCCCTACTCTGCCGAGACTGGGGACAGGTGACAGTGTCTTGCTGGGGTGACATAAAGCTGGCAAAAGCCTTGTAAAGCGTACCCTTGCCAGTGCTGGACAAGCTGCCTGCTCGCCTACTCTCCCTCGCTACTTGTCCCGCAGAACTACGCACTCTGCCGCTAGCGCTGTCAGAAGGGAAATACTGTTTCAGCTTGTGCACCAGGGCCTGCTGGTATTCATGCATTCTCACACTCCTTTCCTCTCCAGGGATGAGAGTGGAAAGATTTTGCTTGTACCGTGGGTCCAGGAGAGTGAATACCCAGTAATCGGAGCTGGAATAAATTCTTTGAACGCGAGGGTCACGGGATAGGCAGCCTAGCATGAAATCTGCCATATGCGCCAGAGTCCCAACGCGCAAGAATTCACTCCCCTCACTGGCCTGACTGCCCATTTCCTCCTCCTCCAACTCCTCCAACTCCTCTTCTTCTGCCCATACACGCTGAACAGTGAAGGTCTGAGCAATGCTCCCCTCTTGTGTCTCGCCAACATTCTCCTCCTCTTCCTCCTCATCCTCCTCCACCTCCTCCGATATGCGCTGAGAAACAGACCTGAGGGTGCTTTGGCTATCAACAAGGGAATCTTCTTCCCCCGTCTCTTGTGACGAGCGCAAAGCTTCCGACTTCATGCTGATCAGAGAGTTTTTCAACAGGCCAAGCAGCGGGATGGTGAGGCTGATGATGGCGGCATCGCCACTGACCATCTGTGTTGACTCCTCAAAGTTACTCAGCACCTGACAGATATCAGACATCCACGTCCACTCCTCATTGTAGACTTGAGGAAGCTGACTGACCTGACTACCAGTTCTGGTGGAAGTTGACATCTGGCAGTCTACAATCGCTCTGCGCTGCTGGTAAACTCTGGATAACATGGTTAATGTTGAATTCCACCTCGTGGGCACGTCGCACAACAGTCGGTGAGCGGGCAGTTGGAGGCGGCGCTGCGCTGCCCTGAGAGTGGCAGCATCTTTGCTGGACTTCCTGAAATGCGCACAGATGCGGCGCACCTTCGTGAGCAAATCTGACAGATTGGGGTATGTCTTGAGGAAACGCTGAACTATCAGATTTAACACATGGGCCAGGCATGGCACATGTGTCAGTCTGCCGAGTTGAAGAGCCGCCACCAGGTTACGGCCGTTGTCACACACAACCATGCCTGGCTTCAGGTTCAGCGGTGCCAGCCACAGATCAGTCTGCGCCGTGATGCCCTGTAATAGTTCTTGGTCGGTGTGCCTTTTATCGCCTAGGCTCAGCAGTTTGAGCACCGCCTGCTGTCGCTTAGCGACGGCACTGCTGCTGTGCCTAGAGCTAGCGACTGATGGCGCCATGCCCACGGATGGTAGTTCGGAGGAGGAGGTGGAGGAGGGGTGGGAGGAGGAGGAGGCATAGTAGGCCTTTGAGACCTGGACCGAGGTAGGCCCCGCAATCCTCAGCGTCGGCAGTATATGACCAGCCCCAGGGTCAGACTCGGTCCCAGCCTCCACCAAGTTAACCCAATGTGCCGTCAGCGATATATAGTGGCCCTGCCCGGCAGCACTCGTCCTTGTGTCTGTGGTCAGGTGGACCTTGTCAGAAACGGCGTTGGTCAGGGCACGGATGATGTTGTCTGACACGTGCTGGTGCAGGGCTGGGATGGCACATCGGGAAAAGTAGTGGCGGCTGGGGACCGAATACCGAGGGGCGGCCGCCGCCATGAGGTTGCGAAAGGCCTCGGTCTCTACTAGCCTATAGGGCAGCATCTCCAGGCTAAGCAATCTGGAGATGTGGACATTAAGGGCTTGGGCGTGCGGTTGGGTTGCACTATATTTTCTTTTCAGCTCCAGCGTCTGGGCTATGGAGAGCTGAACGCTGGTGGATGCTGTGGAGGATCGTGGAGGCAACGATGGGGTTTTTGTGCCAGGGTCCTGGGCAGGGGGCTGACTATCAGCTGACACAGGGGAAGGAGCAGTGGTGTGCACGGCCGGAGGTGAACGGGCTTGGTGCCACTGATTCGGGTGTTTAGCATTCATATGCCTGCGCATACTGGTGGTAGTTAAGCTAGTAGTGGTGGAACCCCTGCTGATCCTGGTTTGGCAAAGGTTGCACACCACAGTCCGTCGGTCATCCGGTGTTTCCTTAAAGAACCTCCAGACTTCTGAAAATCTAGCCGTCGCCGCGGGTGCCCTCGCCACGGGAGCTTCACTACGTGACACATTTGGCGCTGATGCACCTGCTCTGGCCCTGCCTCTCCGTCTGGCCCCACCACTGCCTCTTCCAACCTGTTCTGCTATAGGACTCTCCTCCGTCTCAGAAGCACTGTGTTCACCCGGCCTCTCAACCCAGCTTGGGTCTGTCACCTCATCATCCTCCGATCCCTCAGTCTGCTCCCCCCTCGGACTTCCTGCCCTGACAACAACTTCACCACTGTCTGACAACCGTGTCTCCTCATCGTCGGACACCTCTTTACACACTTCTGCCACTACGTCAAGAAGGTCATCATCACCCACAGACTGCGACTGGTGGAAAACCTGGGCATCGGAAAATTGCTCAGCAGCAACCAGACAAGTGGTTTGTGACTGTGGGAAGGGTCCAGAAAACAGTTCCTCAGAGTATGCCGGTTCAAATGCCAAATTTTCCTGGGAGGGGGCAGACTCGGGGGGAGGAGGCTGAGGTGCAGGAGCTGGAGGAGTGCCGATTTCGGTGACATGGGTGGACTGCGTGGAAGACTGACTGGTGGACAAATTGCTCGAAGCATTGTCGGCAATCCACGACATCACCTGTTCGCACTGTTCTGGCCTCAACAGTGTTCTACCACGAGTCCCAGTAACTTCAGACATGATGAACCTAGGGAGTGTAGCTCTGCGGCGTTCCCCTGCTCCCTCATCAGCAGGTGGTGTCTCACCCCACCCAGGACCACGGCCTCTGACCCCTGCAGTAGATGGACGCCCACGTCCCCGCCCTCGTCCTCGTTCTCTACCCCTAGCCCTCGGGTTAAACATTTTGAAAATGAAAGTTATATAACTTTAATTTTTTTTTTAACTTTTTTTTGTGTTTTTTTGTGTTTTTTAGTTTTTTTTTGTGTTTTTTAGTTTTTAAAACCAAACAATGCTATCCTATTGCTATGGCTATTTTCTAGCCAAGTATGAAAGCACACTGATGAGATGACGCTGAGTTATGAAAAAATAAAAGGAAAATAAAAAGGAAATGGCAGACTGTGCCTAATTGAAATCCAACCTCTAATAAATTTTCCCACTTCGGTCTTTGCGATGGATATGTGCGTCACTAAGCGCTAAACACAGCGGTCGCAAGTCTCACTCCAAATTCCTCACAATTGGCTAGTATATGCACTGCAGCAAGGACAGCCACCAGCAGATCAACCAGAAATAAAATATATATAACGCTATTGTAGGCGTAAGTAAGCCGTTTGGATTCTCCTTTGGCTATTTTCTAGCCAATATGAAAGCACACTGATGAGATGACGCTGAGTTATGAAAAAATAAAAGGAAAATAAAAAGGAAATGGCAGACTGTGCCTAATTGAAATCCAACCCCTAATAAATTTTCCCACTTTGGTGTTTGAGGTGGATATGTGTGTCACTAAGAGCTAAACACAACGGTAGCAAGTCCCCCTGCAAATTCCTCACAATATGGTACTAGCTGCACTACTAGTGCCAGCAAGCCCAGCCACAAGCAAACAAAAAAAAAAAAGTATAACGTTATTGTAGCCCTAAGAAGGGCTGTTGGGTTCTTGTAGAATCACTCCTGCCTAACAGTAATCTACTAGCACCCTAACGCTGTCCCTGACCAGCAGCAGCTCTCTCCCTAGCGGCATCCAGACACAGAATAATCCGAGCAGCGCGGGCAGCGGCTAGTCTATCCCAGGGTCACCTGATCTGGCCAGCCAACCACTGCTATCGACGTGTAAGGGTACCACGTCATGCTGGGTGGAGTGCAGAGTCTCCTGGCTTGTGATTGGCTCTGTTTCTGGCCGCCAAAAAGCAAAACGGCGGGAGCTGCCATTTTCTCGAGCGGGCGAAGTATTCGTCCGAGCAATGAGCAGTTTCGAGTACGCTAATGCTCGAACGAGCATCAAGCTCGGACGAGTATGTTCGCTCATCTCTAATAATCACCCATCTCCCCCATCGATAGTATATACTGGCCCCTTGTAAAACATAATAAAACTAATTCTCACCTACTGGCCGGAACATGTGGTGGCTTTTATGCCAGCCTCTATCATGTAGAGCCGCGCAGACAGACAGGTGTGTGCTGCATCACTGTGCCTTTCAATTGCATCAGCATCTTAAAGACGCCTATGTAATTGATATGGACTTGCCATACTACTGGTGATCCCCCCCCATCATGCTCCCACAATTTGCTGGATGAGGCCAGGTTTCCATCCGTCTCTACCACCCTACAACATCTCCGGCCACCAGTGATAATATTATCATGCCCTCTACTATCCTAGACCACCAGGGATGTTATCATCACCTTTACTTACAAGCTGAAAAATAAAAGGGAGCTTCTCATCAACCCTCTATTATCTTAGACCCCCCAGGAATATTATCAACCCCATTGCTATCTGGATATAATCTTCCATCCCACTTACTCAAACGAGTAACAACGTTATCATCATCCCTTTTCTACCCTAGGAAAAGATGATAGATGTTTTAGATGTATTTAGACAATGGGGCAGATTTACTTACCCGATCCGTGCGCCCGAGTTCCTGCAGATCTCTGCACTGTGGTCTTCCGGAGTTCACCTGCTTCTTCCTGGTGCATGTGAGTGCTTGATCTTGCGACGCAATTAGTTTTTTAAATTCTGCAGTTTTTCCGAATCCATCGGGTTGTCCGATGGCCACGCCCCCGATTTCTGTCTCGTGCAAGACCACACCAATGCGGCACAATCCGAACGCGTGCGCCAAAATCCCAGGGCAATTCGGCGCAAAGCAGAAACATTCGGGAAACCCAAAGAAAGTGCGGCGTTTGGACCCTTAGTAAATGAGCCCCAATGTGTAGGTGTACTGGGAGAAGGGGACTAATTAGTCTGCCACTGGTGGACAGACCCTTTAAGATGCCTTTTAGCTTCTTCTTTCGAGATTCCCAGGATGCTCCTGTGTTTCAGAATTTCTGTCCATAGTTGAATCTCTGCTTAATAAAATACAACCCTGTTTGACATTTACCATATAAATAGATTTCTTAGTGTAAATTTGCCTTGAAGAGGTTCCCACTGCGAGACTCCACTCGTCAGATACTGGAGTGACGGAAGTTTTTCTTTGATGATGTTCTATTAATACCACAATAACATTTGGCGGTGGAATGAAACTTTTATCTGGAAAGTGAGCAGCTGGAACCTGCATGAGAAGCATGAAATTCTACAAAAAAAAACTAATTACAAAACTTGCTAAGATAGTTAAAAGAGAAAAGTTGAGTTCTGTGCAAAAGTTTTAGGCAGGTGTTGGCAAAATTATAAATTTTAGCGGTGATAAGACTATTTTTATCTACTGACAAAATACAAAGTGAATGAACAAAAGAGAAATCAAACACATTTTTGGTGTGAACACTAATTGCCTTAAAACCATCAATAGTTCTTCTAGGTAGACCTGCAGTTTGTTTTAGAAGGAGGTTATTCCAAATATCTTGGTAACCTAGCCACTAGAGGTGATCAAACCCGAACCCAAAAACGATGTTAAAGTTCAGATCCGCTTATCTCTATTAACCACAGATCAGTGACGATCGTCCGGCTCTAATCCAGGTCTCTCTATTGGGGCCATATCATCATTTTCTGCACAGCATTGTTTGGCTACATGCACATGTGCGCATTTACTAAGGATCCGCGGACCGCACTATCATCGGAATATCTGACAATTTCCAATGTGCGCCCCATTTAGAAGGACTTTTTGTCGCACACGATCAGATTTTGTCGCATTGGCGGATTTGGACAACATGCAGGATTTTACATTCAAAATTGTGTCGCAAGCCATGCGCTTACATGCACCGGGAAGAAGAAGGTGAACTCCGGCGGACCTGAGCGGGGAAGCGACACATGCAGGAAATTGGACGCACGATCTTAGTGAATCGCGGCAGCTCCGAAACCTCGTCGAACAATGCACCTTGGGGATCGCGACGGGGCGGGTAAGTAAATGTGCCCCTATGCGTGCAGTCTGTTTCGGCCGGTTGGACATCGCCCCAGCCATGCTACAAAATAGGCAGGAATAGATCATCCTCTATATTATGCGTTGCAGCGTCTAGACACATTCCCGGTGGGCCAAGGCCTCAGAGGACCGTGACAGTTCACACTAGAAGGCTATGGTGGGCAGGATCCACAATTTGTCCATGGAGAACTTGAAAACACAATCCAGCTTCACAATGTCCACAATACAAGTTCAGAGTTTCTAAATGCAGGGAAATGGACCAGCCAAATCTCCACAAATGCAGACAAGAGCAACCACCTGACGCGTTTCGAGTGACCACAGGCTCATAATCATAGGTACAAAATGCTTAAACAAATGGACATATATAAACACCCTAAAAACAGGCGGGGACAGCATAAATGGCTTATCCTCTAGTATCAAAGAAGAATATACAAAATATTACAAAAAAGACTACCATTTTATTAACAAATTAGTATATTAAAATCAAATCATTCCTAACATTTAAACCATATGGTATCACTTTATTTGAGGGGTATTTCCCACACGAAAACAAGTTTCTTAAATATACTCAGGATAACAAAATAACACATTCTCTAATTCACTGTTATTAACAAAAATACAGCATTTCACAGATATAATTCACAAATATTTCCCTGATCTGTCACTGATCATCTTTCTCTTTCTATGTGTCAGATACTAGTGAATGTTCAGAAGCTAAATGAAAATGTATATAAACCCTGTACCCTGATAATCTAAGTAGATTGTCAGTTTACAGCATCTCATAGCACTAGAGGAATCATGAAGTGTCTGCTCAGGGAGTCCCCGCCCACACTCTGGAATGTTACACTGACCATCTCTGAGTGATAGGAGCTAAAGCAGAAATAAAACTGAGTAACACTGTAAAGTAAGGGGTTAAAAATGATCTTTATTGTGTAAATATCAAGGGGGGATTGAAATTTGATCATTTTCTTTCATGGGAAAACCCTTTTAATGTCATGATCCAGGAGCCGTTTCTACACAAAAGGTGGCGTCTATTGTCTCCACACTAATTTGCATAAAACACTATTTCACTGCCAAAAATTTTTACATAAGGTACATCCATGATTTTGATCTTGATTATTTTTTTTTTTTTTAGTTTTCTTGCCTATTTAGGATAAATTATATAAAACATTACATTACGCATAGAGCTCGAGAAAGCCGTCCACCGATCGTGGTTGTTAACCCTTCAACTGTCACCAGCGGCAGTCAAAAGACAGCAGCGTGTGGCTGCCACCATATTGGCTTTGATTATCGCTCCCCGCGAGGTATTGAGGGAGCCACGATCTGTTGCTATGACAGCCTGAAGTGGACCTGTCATTGCTGAAGATCTGTAACAGTGTTCTAGTAGTACGGCAGTATGTGGTAGGAGCAATCAGACTCCCTAGGGTAAAAGTACCCTATGGGCTCTAAAAATATTTGGTAAAAAAGTAAAATAAAAACCGTAGATGTTCAAACTATTTACCCTTTTCCTGGAGCTGATATCAAAATAACTAAAAAAATATAAACTTACATAAATCTTAAACATGTTAGGCATCGCCACTTCCCAAAAGTCACAATCCATCAAAATTTAAAACGGTTGAACCCCGTTACAGAAAATAACACAAAATAATCATCTCTTTGCCCTTTGCAACACATAAAAAAATTTAGTAACCACATGATCAAAAGGTCATATAGTCCTCAAAAGGACAACAATGAAAACATCATCTGGTCTCGCAATGACATCTTACCTAACTCTGTACACTGAAGTATGAAAAAATATTAGAAGATGGTGAAATGAAGACTTTTTTTTTTGAATTTTGAACATTTATTTGAATCTTTTAAAAAATGTTTTAAAACACAATAAAACCTGTATAAATTTGGTAACCTCATGATGGTACCGAAACCAAAGAATAAAAGAAATGTTTCATTTAGAGTGTAAAGTTAAAGCTGTAAAAACTTAGCCCACAAGACAATGGGGCACATTTACTTACCTGGTCCCTGTGCGATCCCCGATTCAAAATGTCCGACAAGGATGAACTCTGCCGCGATTCATGAAGATCATCCGCCCGATTTCCTGCATGTGTCGCTTCCCTGCTCAGGTCCGCTGGAGTTAACCATCTTCCTCCCATTGTATGTAAGTGCATGTGTTGCGAAACAGTTTTCAAGTTTGTCCGAATCCGTTGGATCGTATGGAGGTCCGCCGCCCCCCCCCCCCCCCCCGATTTGTGTCACATGAAAGCTGACGCTATTGCGCCAAAAACTCCTTTTAAATCCATGTCCCAGATGCTCAAAATGGAATTTGTTGGGAAGAAAGGGCGGTCCGCAGGGCGGCCCCAATGACTCAAATGCGTTTTTTCACCAATTTCTTGGAATTTTGGTTCCCAGTACACGGCATACAATAATAAATACTGTCACGACAAAGTACAATTTGTAGCGCTAAAAACAAGCCCTCACACAGCTCTACATACAGAAAAATGTTTCCGATTTTTGAAAGCAAGGAGTGGAAAATGGAAACGAAAAAAAAACAAAGGGCCAAGTCGTTAAAGGGTTAATGAAGAAGAGAACCAATATGATCTTTCAGGGTTTTTCTGGAAGGCCGTATGACAACACCTGCAGGGATATAATTCTGCTGCTCCCGGTTGTCCCGCAGCCAAGTCCATGCAATGAGTAAACACAACACCAAACGCGTTGGCAGGAGTCGGAAAGTGACCTCGGATTTGAGCTCCTTATGTTCTATTCATCACCAGGAGGAAATCTGCCGGAAACTCCATCAATAGGAATAAATATTAGTCCTGAAATTTCCATCGCTTTCTAATGGTAAATAACAGGATTTTATATTTTTTCCATGACAGGAACTGAAAAACCAGAAAATATGAATCCGAAATTTTACAATTCAGAAAAACAAACCAAGGTCGGAAAACAAAAACGTATTATTCATAAAGAAGCTGAAAACTAAGTGACCCCCAGCCTGAGAGTATCCAATCACTCAATGCCTTCTTAGAAAGGTCCGGAAGCATTGTGTTCTATAGAATGTTCCGTGTACGAGGCAGCGACCTCAGAGCTGCAATATTCACTGCGATTACAATTCTTATAAAAGATGAAGAGGAAATCCACAATAATAAAAGAATATACAACAAGGACGTTAAAGGCAATTTCTTGCTTAGGTTTTTTCTTTAAACAAAAATATATTTGCTCTCCCGAAGGTTTCGTAATCCTGTTCACACCTTGCGTCCTGGCAGGTGCACAAAGTCATAATCTGAAGCCGATGGACAGAACATGCGACATATTGGAATAGTTGACCGGTGCACGAGAGCCGCACAGGAGATGTTATAAGAACAGGTCTTCTTTATTGGAGTTGAAATTTCATACAGAAAGTGCAGTGAAAAGCTGAAAGATCCACGCGTTTCAATGTAATGTGTCTTAATCGTGGCACATGGAGTTCAAATGTGTTGATCTTTGGGGTTTGCACTTTACTTGATGTATGGAACTTCAACTCCAATAAAGAGAACCTGTTCTTAATACATCTCCTGTGCACTGGTCAACTATTACTAATTGACAGAATTATGGTAAAAGTTGCAGATAGTTTTTGGTACAAGAAGTACTGTCTCCTTGTCTCTCACTATAGATGTTGTTGGTACAGACAGTACTGCTTCCTTGTCTCTCATTTTATATGTTGTTGGTACAGGCAGTACTGCCTCTTTGTCTCTTATTGTAAATGTTGTTGGTACAGGCAGTACTGCCTCCTTGTCTCTTATTGTAAATGTTGTTGGTACAGGCAGTACTGCCTTCTTGTCCCTTATTGTAAATGTTGTTAGTACAGGCAGTACTGCCTCTTTGTCTCTTACTGTAAATGTTGTTGGTACAGACAGTACTGCCTCCTTGTCTCTTATTGTTAATGTTGTTGGTACAGGCAGTACTGCCTCCTTGTCTCTTATTGTTAATGTTGTTGGTACAGGCAGTACTGCCTCCTTGTCTCTTATTGTAAATGTTGTTGGTACAGGAAGTACTGCCTCCTTGTCTCTTATGGTTAATGTTGTTGGCACAGGCAGTACTGCCTCCTTGTTTTTACTGTACACTTTGTAGGTACAGGTAGTACTACCTCCCTATTTCTTGTTGTCCATCATTCAGCCACAAATGGTATTGTCTTTGTATTTCTTCCTATGCATAATGTAGATACAGACTATCTGTCTTCCCTTCTTCTTTCTTCTTAATAATAATCTTTAATAATAATAGTATTATCAAATTCTGCAGCGCTTTACAGATTCTGGGGAATGTAAAAATAAAATAACACATTAGGGAGTGACAAAAGTCATGTGAAACAATAGGAGTGAGGGTCCTGCTCACAAGAGCTTACAGTCTATGGGGATGAGGGGGTGACACAAGAGCTTACAGTCTATGAGGGTGAGGGGGTGACACAAGAGCTTACAGTCTATGAGGATAAGGGGGTGACACAAGAACTTACAGTCTATGAGGATGAGGAGGTGACACAAGAGCTTACAGTCTATGAGGATGAGAGGGTGACACAAGAGCTTACAGTCTATGAGGATGAGGAGGTGACACAAGAGCTTACAGTCTATGAGGATGAGGAGGTGACATAAGAGCTTACAATCTATGAGGATGAGGGAGTGACACAAGAGCTTACTGTCTATGAGGATGAGAGGGTGACACAAAAGCTTACAGTCTATGAGGATGAGATGGTGACACAAGAGCTTACAGTCTATGAGGATGAGGGGTAATACAAGAGCTTACAGTCTATGAGGATGAGGGGGTAACACAAGAGCTCACAGTCTATGAGGATGAGGGGAGGACACAAAAGCTTACAGTCTATGAGAAAGAGGAAGTCACAAAAGAGGTATAAGAGCTTGTATATTTCTCCAGCCATTTTTAAAAGATAAAAAATTAAGATAAAATTAATAAATAAAAAATGCTGCTTTTTGAACAAGCCATGAGTCACCATCTTATATACAAAGTCCAAAGTCAGTGGGAGTGCAGAGAAGCATTTTCTGGATAACAGACAGGGGAAATACCCAGAATTTGTTAATAAAGAGTTAAAGTTGCATGCAGTTAGTAAGTGTGATAATCCTGCCTAAATAAATGAGTTTTAAGAGAATGTTTTAAGCATTGGGGGCGGGGGTTGGGCATTAGTCTAATAGATCGGGGTAGGTCATTCCAGAGAATTGGTGCAGCTCTGGAGAAGTCCTGGAGACATGCGTGGGAAGTTTGAATTAAGAAAGAGCATCATCTAAGATTATTACAAGTAGTATATTTGCCGATACAAAAGTTTTTTTTAGATAGTACTGCCTTCTTGTCTCTTAAAGCAGATAATATTGTTTTCCTGCCTTTTTTCTAAATAAATGAATGAAAAATATTACTTTAGCCTTCCAACGAAAAAAAAAATACTGTAGGTGTAAAACCTCTTACACACAAAGTATTTTCTGCCTTAACCTAGCTGCACAAATTGCGATTAGCTCAACGTCCCATTGACTTGTATTGGGAACATTTCCAGTGCACGATCAGCCACGCTGCAAAATATAGAGCAGGTCGTATTTCTGCCTGGATTCTGTCCGCCGGCGAGCCTATGGATGGATCTCTCACAGTACCGGCCAGAAACAATGGCACACGACTCCCAAATTGCACACAGTTGTGTGCGAAAGGCCTAAGATGTATTACCTCTATATTGCTGCCTATAAGATTATGTTATTACTTTATTCTTCAGTAAATACTACAGAAAAACAGTTCTATATGTATTGTACATATAATCTGTCTGTACATGAGATAACTGCAAATCTCCCTCTGTAATCGATAGGCACAGATAGTACCAGGCCCGGCGCCAGCACCCGGCCAACCCGGGCAAGTGCCGGGGCCCCGGGGTACTGGAGGGGCCCACTTGGGCCCCCGGATCAATTGTACCAGTGTCGCTATAAGACACTGGTACAATTCATCACCATCGGGATCGATCACTTTTCTGCCTCTATGCTGCGCTGGTCGGGAGCACATCATAGAGGCAGAATCTAAAACTCACCTGTCCCGGTTCCCACGATGCAGCACTCCGCAGGGTATGCGACGGCTCTGAAGCCGGCGCACATGATGACGTCATCGGATCACGTGTGCCGGCTTCAGAGCCTGCGCGTACGGGAGGCCCAGGCCGAAGACAGCTGCAGGCGCTGCTCCGGGGGAACCAGGAAAGGTAAATTCTTTTTTCTTTTTTCTTTCCCGGAGGGTGGGGGGGTTCAGTGTAGCTGCAGGGAGAGGGGGGAGGGAGGGGGTCAGTGTGTCTGCAGGGAGAAGGGGGAGGGAGGGGGTCAGTGTGTCATCAAGGAGAGGGTGGAGGGAGGGGATCAGTATGTCATCAGGGAGAAGGGGGAGGGAGGGGGTCAGTGTGTCATCAGGGAGAGGGGGGGGGGGTCATTGTGTCAGCAGGGGGGGGGGGTTCAGTGTGTCAGGAGGGGGGGGTCAGTGTATCCGGAGGGGGGGGGTCAGTGTGTCCGGAGGGGGGGGGCAGTGTGGCCACTGGAGGGCGGCCAACGGAGGGGCCCACTAAGGCTCTGTCGCCCAGGGGCCCACTAAAACCTGGAGCCGGCCCTGGATAGTACTGCCTTCCTGTTCCTGCCAGTGAATGTTGTAGCCATGGATAGAACATCCCCATGTCTATCTCTGTATATGATATGATGTATAGGCACAGAAATTGTAGTCCGGCCTCCCTGTTTCTCCCGGTAAATCATATAGGCACAGATAGTACTACCTTCCAGTTTCTTCCAATAAATGATATAGGCACATTTAGCACTACCTCCCTGCTACTTTTTGTAACTATCCTAAACGGTCAAGAAAACTTCTGTAGATACAAACTTTCCCTATGATGTGAGGTTAGAATTTTTTGCATCATTGAACTACTGACATATTTTCTGCTGCAAATCCAATAAAAGCTTCTGGGCTGAGAAAATAACACAGATCTTGTCACAGCTCCCGAGAAGCGCTGCAATATTCTCCAAGCTCAAATAAAATAAATACACATTTGCCAAGGAAAAATCCTCCGAAAACACCAACTATGTAATAAAAATGGAATATTCTAGTGGACAAAATATCAATGTCGTGAATTAGAAAGATAGAGAGAACTGATAACAGCCTGTTACACTGGGATGGGAGAACAACATATATTAGTTGGCCAAGGACATTGTGCATAATTGATGACATTGGAAGTCCAACAAGTGATGTGGTGTATAGAGATGAGCGAGCACTAAAATGCTCGAGTGCTCGTTATTCGAGACGAACTTTTCCCGATGCTCGAGTGCTCGTCTCGAATAACGAGCCCCATTGAAGTCAATGGGAGACCCGAGCATTTTTCAAAGGGACCATGGCTCAGGAATAAAATGTGTTATTTAAATGAAAAAGAATGTCTTCTGGTAAGTGATCAGATGTATGCAAACATCTGCAATCTATTCTTCACTGTTCCGTGCGTATATTATCTCCCGACAAGTTAACAGATGTGAAGAACAGTGAAGAATAGAATAAAAACAGTGAACACAGGATGATTTAAGTGAAAAACGCAGTGAAAAACACAGTGAAGAATAGATTACAGATGTTCTGCACATCTGCTTACTTGTCGGGGTGATACGCTGTCCCGGGATCCGCTCCTCTTCTTCCACTGAAGTCTCCCCATGCTGCCCGATGTCTGTCTCCCCCGTGCTGCCCGATGTCTGTCTCCCCCGTGCTGCCCGATGTCTGTGTCCCCCGTGCTGCCCGATGTCTGTCTCCCCCGTGCTGCCCGATGTCTGTCTCCCCCGTGCTGCCCGATGTCTGTACCCCCGTGCTGCCCGATGTCTGTCTCCCCCGTGCTGCCCGATGTCTGTGTCCCCCGTGCTGCCCGATGTCTGTCTCCCCCGTGCTGCCCGATGTCTGTCTCCCCCGTGCTGCCCGATGTCTGTCTCCCCCGTGCTGCCCGATGTCTGTGTCCCCCGTGCTGCCCGATGTCTGTGTCCCCCGTGCTGCCCGATGTCTGTGTCCCCCGTGCTGCCCGATGTCTGTCTCCCCCGTGCTGCCCGATGTCTGTCTCCCCCGTGCTGCCCGATGTCTGTGTCCCCCGTGCTGCCCGATGTCTGTCTCCCCCGTGCTGCCCGATGTCTGTCTCCCCCGTGCTGCCCGATGTCTGTCTCCCCCGTGCTGCCCGATGTCTGTCTCCCCCGTGCTGCCCGATGTCTTTCTCCCCCGTGCTGCCCGATGTCTGTCTCCCCCGTGCTGCCCGATGTCTGTGTCCCCCGTGCTGCCCGATGTCTGTGTCCCCCGTGCTGCCCGATGTCTGTCTCCCCCGTGCTGCCCGATGTCTGTCTCCCCCGTGCTGCCCGATGTCTGTCTCCCCCGTGCTGCCCGATGTCTGTCTCCCCCGTGCTGCCTGATGTCTGTCTCCCCCGTGCTGCCCGATGTCTGTCTCCCCCGTGCTGCCCGATGTCTGTCTCCCCCGTGCTGCCCGATGTCTGTCTCCCCCGTGCTGCCCGATGTCTGTCTCCCCCGTGCTGCCCGATGTCTCCCTGCTGCTTGATGTCTCCCCGCTGCCCGATGTCTCCCTGCTGCCTGATGTCTCCCCGTGCTGCTTGATGTCTCCCTTCTGCTTGATGTCTCCCTGCTGCCGTTCCGCGCGTATCTTCCGACAAGTAAGCAGATGTGCCGAACATCTGTAATCTATTCTTCACTGTGTTCTTCACTGTCTTTTTCACTTAAATGATCCTGTGTTCACTGTGTTCACTGTTTTTATTCTATTCTTCATTGTTCTTCACTGTGTTTTTTTAATTAAATGCTCGATCTCGAGCAGGGGAAATACTCGTCCGAGCAACGAGCCGTTTCGAGTACCTTAATACTCGAACGAGCATCAAGCTCGGACGAGTATACTCGCTCATCTCTAGTGGTGTACAATTCTGTATTGACGTTCCGCACTAGAATCCACAAATGGATCCAATGGTTCTTTGAATGGGAATGCAATAGAGTATCCAAAATATGAGCCCAGGTCAGACAGCGCAGTTAAGAGGTTAATTAATTCTTAAAGGTTGGTTGGACTTGCGTCTTTTTTCAACCTTATATGCTATGATACTATGAAACTATGAAATACAAGGTAGGGTTAAAACAAGGAATCCTTAAATCAAGGACACATGATAAAGGCAGAGTTGGGAAAACATACGGAGATCATGTACCTAAGGTAAAGTCAGTAAAAAGGTAACCGGAGATGTATTAGCTAATATGCCAAGAACCTTTTGCCATTAGAGAAGGCACTTCATATAACCAGTATTTACAAAGGGATTGGTTGGAGCCAAAAAAAAAAAAGTTCTATGACCTTTTAACATGTTAATGACCATGGACAAGTAGGCTCTGGTGATCAGTACAAGCGTGTCCCCCAGTCACCCCGGCCTCGTTACAAGGAAGTTTAACCAAGGTGCATGCAGTGTTTGTAAGCCTATTAGGCTCAGCCCAAGACTGGTATAAAAGGTGTCATGGGTGCTCTCGCGACCCATGTCGCAGGTTGTGGGCTCACCCGTGCCTCCAAGTCCCCACGGCTTACCCATCCCCACTCTGGATTCCCGCACTCGGCCCATGCGTGCGAATCCCTGTCTCCTGGGGTGTGTGACTGTCGGCTTCAGGAAGTTTAAAGGGCCAACGCACCTCTAATTGGTGCTGGCCATTTCCCAGAAGGCTATTTAAACCTGCCTCTCCCATCACTCCCTGCCGGATCTTCATGCCTTGCAACTTAGAGAAAGCTTTGTCTGATGCCCTGCGCTGTTATTGTGATTTTCCGTTGTGACCATGGTTTTGTTCCTGACTACGCTCCTCTGCTGGCTTGTCCCGGACTATGATATTGCCTTCCTTTCCTGTAACATGACCTTGGCTACCACCGCGGACAAGTCATGCCTGTGGAACGACCCGGTGGTGCCATGCTGCAGCAAGACCATCCTGCTATATGGCTGGCTCTGGTGAAAAACGGGTGCCACTTAGACTCCGGTCCCAGGTGTTGGCTTGTGTAATCGTCTGCGGTGGTTCAGAGGATCCACTACCTCCGATCCTGACAGTAAGATCCGGCCATGGATCCCACCGAGATTCCGCTACCTATTCGATCCGAATAGGGACCCCGAGCTATGCAGGGGCTTTATTACCCAGTGCTCCCTGCACATTAAACTCATGCCGTCTCAATTTGTCATGGACCGACCAAGGTGGCATTTATCATCAGTTTCCTCTCCGGGAAGGCCCTGGCCTTTTTGGGACAGAGAATATCCAGTCATGGCTACTCACACAGCATTCCTGGCAGAATTCTGGTCCGTGTTCAAAGAACCTGCATGGGCCTCCTCTGTTGAGACTGCGCTGTTGAATCTGCACCAAGGGAACTCGTCTGTGGGAGAATATGATGTCCAGTTCTGTACCCTGGCTTCAGAACTCTCCTATACGATGCGGCCATGTCCGCAACATTCAAAAAGGGACTTGCTTCTCACAATAAGGACGTTTTGGCCACTCGTGACCTGCCATCTACCCTGAGTGGTCTCATCACCCTAGCTACCCGGATTAATGTGCCGTTTATGGAGTGTGTCGAAGAGTTACACTACAAGCAACCCCAAGTCCGTCCTCAACGTCTGCCTTGCCTGGCTTCTGCTTTCCAAAGGCTGCTTTAGCCCCCGCCTGTACCATATGCAAAGGAGCCTATGCAGGTGGACAGAGCCAGAATCTCCTGCCAGAAGCATTTCAGAAGACATCAGGGGAACCTCTACCTGTATTGTGCCAGTCCTGAGCACTTCATTGGGTTTTGTCCTGTCCGTCCCTAGGTGTAAGCAAAGCTTCTCCACGCCTGATTATTCCTGTGCTTCTCAGCATTGGCACCTGCTCCCAGATCCAGGTCTCTGCTTTCTTGGACTCTGGTACTGCATGGAACTTCGTTAATGCCACTTTGGTCTCGTGGCATCACATACCTCTGGTCCTTTTCGAGAAGCCTCTGGTCATCTCATCGGTCAGCGGACAAATTCTCTCTGATCCAGTCCGGTACTGCACCGAGCCAATTTCCCTGCAGGTCGGTGTTTTGCATAAGGAGAGGCTGTCCTTCTACAAGCTGCCACGCTCTACCTCATCTCTCCTGCTGGGTCCTCCGTGGCTGCAGCTCCATGCACCTGTTCTCAACTGGATGACAGGGAAATTCTTCATTGGAGACCAGAGTGTCTGTCCCGGTGCTCAGTGGCGTCTGTACCAGTACCCGACTTGGCCTCCTCCATGACTCTCAAGTCTTTGGAGGCTCTACCAACGTGTTACCGGGTCTTTTCCGGGTCTTTGCTGACATGTTCTCCAAGTAGCAGGCAGAGACATTGCCACCACATCGTCCCTACAACTGCCCTACAGAGCTGATGCGAGGTACCTCTCCCGCAGCAAATACATCCCGCTTTGCGGCGTGCTCTGGTGAAAACCGGGTGCCACTCTGCTCCCAGGTGTCCTCGAAAGCAGTGGTACAGAGGGTCCACTACTGCTGAATCCTGACACTCATAAAGTGAAGTCAGCCCTGACAGGCACCAATAGGAGCAGGCCAGTCTTGCACCTTGTTATTTCTGGTAGTGACCATGGTGCCTACTGCCTTGGTGATGCAAGAGGAGCGTGAAGTATCCGGGGCTTAAAGAAAAACTACCACCAGGATGAAGGATTGTTAACCAAGCACACTGACATACTGGTGTGTGCCTCCTCTGGCAGCATCTTCTCCTCTATCAGCTTCTTATGACCTTGTTTTTAAGAAAAAAAAGGCTTTAAAATTATGCAAATGAGTCTGAAGGGCTCCAGTCTCCAATAACACCTATGAAGCCTGGAGCCCCTCGGACTCATTTACAAACTCTTTTTTTTTCAAAATGAAAACATAAGAAGCTAAAAGAAGACCAGATCCTGCCAGAAGGGGCACACACCAGTGTGCTTGGTTTGCAATCCTTCATCCTGGTGGTAGATGTCCTTAAACACAAAAGATCCTGAACTGATTCTGTATTGGATTAATAAGGGCTAGTGACAGCTCAGGAATAGCGGGGGTGGGATGTTAAAGTCTCCTGGTACCTGATCAAATTAAAAGAATCACAAGGACTTCTAGTAAAGGAACTTCCTGTTAGCTTATTATCAAAAGACCATTCTAACCAAAAACCACGGCCACTGTAAACACCTTCTATTTAAAGGCAGTGCACATCTTGTGAATTCCCAGACTAAATGGGGAGTAAAAAAAAATCAAAATGTCGTAATGTGACCTACCAAGGACCCTCATAAATAAAGTATGAATCGCATCTGGAGGGATCTGCAGCCCATCATTCTCCTGGCTGATGTCCGCTTGGCCACAGATCACCGCGCTGCGTATTGATTGGCAGCAGAAAAAGATCTCTTTGATAGTTTCTGACAGTTTTATGTAGAATAGTCCCTGGGAAATCAGTGCCTTGTCTCACCCATCATTCCTAATAGGACAAGAATTGAGGTGGGATCATGATTGGAATTATTATTTCCCCAAATAACTGTGACCCAGCAAGTTTCATACACTGGCAGAAACAGGAGCTTTCGCTTGTGGTATGTCGGCTCCACTCATTGTTCTTGGCCGGTCTTAGTTGACTTTTTCCTAGCATCACAGGAATTGCATTTCAGAGAAATAGAGTTGTAGAGGAATGTGCACGATCGGAAAGGCCGGAGGTGAACAGAGAATCCACTGGTAAGGCTCCCAGGATCATAAATGTCCAAGACATGGGCAAGCACGCTACTACTGAAAGATATTTATCTTGTCTACAGTAAAGGAATTTGTGAATGGGTGTCAAACAGGGCCGCATCTGCCATGAGGCAAGATGAAAATCTTGCTTCAGGCGGCAGATATTAGATGCCTGATGGGGGCGGCAGAATTGCAGCCTGGATTATTGAAGAGGCAGACCGTGACCTGCTGCATCACCTAGCAGAAGCTACTGCCAGCTGCTCTCCATGCATAGGCCATTGAATATCTATTCAGGATTGTCAGAAATTATGGATTATGAGTTCCCTTCTTATGATAGGAGAGTCACCTTTGCCCTATAAGATAACGTAATTAAGGGCAACAGATCCCACCCCCCTCTGTGATTCCCTTTGTTCTCTTTCCCCCACTTATCAAAATAATTGGTAACTGGTTTCCTATGTGCCTTAGAGGTGTTAATTGGTTTCCTGTGAAATGGTAGACTGGGTGTCTCCAAGGGCCTCATGGTTTTTCATGTGTCTTAAAATGACTCCTTAAGAACATGAAAAATTATACTTCAAAGAAAACTTAGTCATAAAGCAAATATTTCAATTTCTGGTCAACGGATCCGGATCAGTATCCCCTTATAGTCCTGGGGTGTCAAGCCCAAAGGATTTTAGAGGAAGGAAGCCAAGAAAATGCCTATTAGACAATTGGGCCAACATTTAATAATGGTGTTTGGTACTGTTAGATTTGTTAATTCATGCTGGTAAATGTGGTGGGCATGTCTTCTTATCAGGGGACTCTTGGGAAAAGATATGACATATTTTGTAAAAATGTCCCTGATTTTCCATCTTGATTAAGGTGTAGCCACACCCCTCTCACATGACCGAGGGGGCGGATCAATTCTGTAGTTAAAAGTAACATGCCAGCATTGAATCCTTGTTGTCCACGGGGAATGCCTTCAAGCGTGCAGGACTTCCAAAATTTTCATCGGTTTTCCCCACCGCGGATCTTTATGCCAATCTAATTAGTAAGAGGTCTGGCTTTTCTTTTATTTTATCCCTTTTTATTTTACTGTTTGCTGTTATGTATGTCTGTTATTTTACCCTTTTTGTAACCATTAAGCATCGTGCCTATTTTGCATATTAAATAGTCCTTTAATAAGTTTTTCCTTGTGCTCTATACGTTCCCATACCCCTGGAGAGGGGAATTACCGCTAAGCTACCGTGTGAATATCTTTGTGCTAGTAGTAGCTATAGACAGTGTGTGTCCAGGTGAACTGTACTGCATCTAGAAGAGTGTGTATCTGGGTGTATGTGCGCGGTCCTGGTGTGGGCTTCCCGTAAGCCGTAATTACGAGTGGTGGCAGCTGTGATAAGTGAGTTGTATGGAACTCTTTAGACTTTGGGGTAAACACTCTGGTAAGAGGGGCACATACAGGCATAAAGACAGATAGATATAAAAAAAAATACGAAAGTAAAAAGCAGCACTACAATATATTCAGAATATTATAGCGGGTAGTTAACAATATATCAATCTTAAATAAGACAAATATTTTCTTTGCATCCATCTCTCTTACATTTTCTTTTCTAGGATCTGAATCTCATCCAAGGCCCAATACTTTATCACTGCAAAGAATTATCCACTCCAAATTGTGTTTTCTTGAAAATAAAATGATTCAATTTGTTTCAACTGGCAACAAAAACACATAATACATTCTCTGATAATCCTTCTCCCGATAAATCTCTGCTCTCAGCCCGACTGTGTCTAGATACACTACTTATAAGTTTGGACTGTGGAGACTGCTACTAATCTGGATCCGAGGCAAAATATGACTGTATATACAGCGCTAGATACCCGGTAATCCTAGGAAACAATGTACTGGAGCAGACAAAGAGGAGGGATGAAGGATTCTAACCTAGAGATGAGAGAGACAGATAAATACTGTAGATAGCGATATATAAATATGAGATAGATAGATAGATAGATAGATAGATAGATAGATAGATAGATAGATAGATATGAGATAGATAGATAGATAGATAGATGGATAGATAGATAGATAGATAGATAGATAGATATGAGAGAGATATGAGATAGATAGATAGATAGATAGATAGATAGATAGATAGATAGATAGATAGATAGGAGATAGATAGATAGGAGATAGATAGATAGGAGATAGATAGATAGATAGATAGATAAAATTCAAGAAAAAATAGCAGCACAGTCACTTTGAGAAGATTGAACTATGGGTGCTATCCTGCACTCTCCCCATGCAGAGTCCACGAAATATAAGAATGAAAAAACGGCAGCACTCCATATAGTGAAAAGAAATGTGGTTTTTATTCCACCTCGTGCGACGTTTCGGCTGTTTCCCAGCCTTTGTCAAGCCAATTGTGTCATGTTATACAGAGATATTTATAGTCACATAGTGATGACATCATAGTATTAGTAAACAAACATAAGTGATCAGTATATACATATAATACAGTGCATATTCTGTTGTGATCCAATGTATAAGTACAGCATATACATTCACCTTAGTGCAGCGGTATTGCTCATAAGCGATCATATAATCATTACATAAAAATTACAGATAATATCAGGAAAGTGTTCTAATGGTTCACCTGTATGGGTACCTCCTCCTGGTGTAGTCTAACACATGGACGCTATTCGCGTCTATAAGGCGCTACTGCGCATGTCTGTGAAAAGTCAAGGAGAGCAGATGCTGTAATGCGCATGTCGCGCATGCGCACAAGCATAACGGCATATGGAGACGCCATCTTGGAAAAGGGTATGTGCCAGCACAGCCAATAGTTCTCATAAAACATAGGAAAAACCTGACTAGCATAGGATAAACAGATCACTGCTTGTTCACCTAATGGCTGTCTTTGTAGCGAACTAAAGACGAGTGTGACAATAGCATTATATCGCAGCAGACCGAATCGTGGGTCATAATTAGGTATGTTCTGTATGGCAACGGTACCGTAGTCATAGTACCAGGCTAGTAACTTGCTAACCACAGAGTGTGGGCTACCTAGACATGTCAAAAAAAGTCTATAGAGAATACCACCAAAGTATGTGGGTTACAAGCCTCAGGCACTACCCATGAATGGGCAGAACCCAGGTTCGTATGGAGTATATGCAGGTCCTAAGTGGAAATGTATCCATCCCCTACCAAGGGCACTGCGAGTGACTCCCCCACTAGTGGAGAAACTGAAAAAAGCCCTAGCGGTTACACAAGTACCTATATATAATCAGAACTGTAGTGCTGCTATAAGTGAGTATTATCACTAGAAGAAAACGATCTGTGCGGCATCGAAAAATATGTATGTCTCCAAGGAAAATACTGCATCTCCATTGTACTTAACACAAAAAATATGGTTTATTGGACTAAATATCATACACAAATAGTCAAACGACAAAAGAAATATTGAGATTCCAGGAGGGGTCCTCAAGAGGTGTCCAATGCAAGGTGATTAAGTGATATGGTGACATGATGTGATCTAAAAGAAAATAGGAAAAACATAATTAATATCTTATGGTAAAAGACACCATAACCAACACAGAGAATCATAGTCACAAGGAATGCGAGTTGCACATTGTTAGGAGTCACTATTCAAAAGATACCACTCGTTTTGAAGTCAACATTGAGACCTCCTGGTTTCAATGTATTTAATTTATAAATCCATTCCAGTTCTCTTTTTTTCAATAATTTGGTCCTGTCACCCCCTCTCCTTAGTGGTGGAATTCTGTCAATAAGGCGAAATTTGAGTTGGCCCTCTCTATGATTATGTTCCTGAAAATGTTTGGGCACTGGGAGGTCTTTTCTACCAGCCCTGATAGTATATCGATGCTGGTTCATGCGCGTTTTGAAATCGAGAGTTGTCTCTCCAATGTACCATAGCTTGCAGGGGCATTCCAGCATATAGATTACGTGATCTGAATCACATGTCAAATAATGTTTGATTTCATACGTGATCTCTGTAGAGGGATGTGTGAAATTACCTCCTTTCATCATCATAGTGCAGTTAACGCACTTTCTGCATGGAAAACTTCCTTTTTTTGGGGGTGCAAGGTAAGTCTGTCTTAGTGTTTTTTTGGAGCCCACATCGGCTTTCACTAGCTTATCCCTAAGACTCGGTGTCCGCCGGTAAGAAAAAAGGGGTGGGACGCTAAACTCAGGTATATTGGGGAATGCATCTGACAGGATGTGCCAATTTTTGGATATAATTTTTCCAATTTCGTTGCTAATGCCCGTATAAGTAGAGACAAAGGGTATGCGCTTCAAGTTGGCACTCTTCGTTTTAGGTTCTAGAAGATCATTTCTAATGAGGTTTAAGGCCCTTTCTTTATGTTCTTTAATCAGGGGTGAGGGATACCCTCGTGCCCTAAATTTAGTACTAAGGATGTCAAAATTTTTCTCCAGATCGGGTTCTCTAGAGACAATCCGGCGAACTCTGAGAAATTGGCTATAGGGTAGTGCCCTTACCATTCTTCTAGGGTGGCTGCTCTTAAAATGTAGCAGATTGTTTTTGTCAGTAGGTTTCACAAACAGATCCGTGTGGATCATACCATTGTTCAATAGCACTTGTACATCCAAAAATTGTATAGCCACCTGGGACCACACCAGAGTATACTGAACATTGCAGTCAACATTATTGAGGTAATTTTGGAATAAAAGCAAATCATCAGATGTACCCTTCCAAATGAGGAAGATGTCGTCTATGTATCGCCACCACCTCACGACCTTGTTGAAGTGGTGGGATACATAGACCGACATCTCCTCAAAATCACTCATGTAGATATTGGCATATGTGGGGGCTACATTCGCCCCCATCGCCGTACCTCTCAGCTGTACAAAAAATGCATCCTGAAATAAAAAGTAATTGCATGTAAGCACCAGTTCAAGTAATTCCATGATTAGTGAAACTACCACATCTGAGAAATCTGTTGCCATTAGTTTTCTCCTTACTGCTGCCAGACCTTTGTCATGACTGATAGATGTATATAAACTGACAACGTCAAATGATGCCAAGATTACATTACCCATGGAGTGTAGATCCGGATCTTCAAGTTTTTTCAAAAAGTCAGCTGTATCTCTAATATA